>NW_010112356.1:0-2157 GCF_000699245.1 Pterocles gutturalis | reverse complement strand
CTTGGAGGGACATAGGGGACTTTACCCGCCCCCCCCCACCTCTGTGCCAGGGTGCTGAGTGGGCCCTTGCAGGGCTGCTGGGCCACACTAGATGTCAGCTCCAGCTCATTAAGCAAACGAGTCATTAGGGAAGCACTGTCTGGGGCACCCACAGAGTTTGTCTGGGAGGGGGTGTCACAGGGGGTGGGGGCGGCAGCACAGCACCAATGGGTGGGCACCATCCCCATCCCGCCTCCTGGGGACCGGGGATGCTGGGGCCAGCAAGCTGCCACTCACTGGGTGGGCAATGCCCCACACCCAGCTCCCTGCAGGAATGGGGGCAATTAACTCTGCCAAATACCCCTGGGGTGGGCACTGCCCATAGGACCCTCCACCCCGGGCCCACCTGTGATCCACCCCCACCTCCAGCTGCTCCCTGTGGGGACAGGGACCAGCATCTGTGTCTCTCACCTCCATGACAAACTGCCCTGCGTAGGTCCCGGTCATTGTGGAGCTCTGCCCCGCTGCCAGGATCCCGATGGCCCAGATGTACAGCGCTGCTGCCCCGAAATAGCAGCCCAGGATGACACCCTGTGCGGGGACACTCCCGTGGGCACTCCAACGTGTCCCCCAACCCCATCAGCTCCCAATCTCCCATCAGGGTCATGGCACCCTCCAGACCCTGAAGCCCTGAAGCTAATGGCGGGGAGCGCTATGTCCCCAAATGGGTACAGATGCCCTCTGGGCACAGCCCAGGGCCGCTCACCCCCTGGTAGATATCCACAGAGACCGTTTCGTTGTTGGTGGGGAAGATGCTGGCGTAGTGGCTGACGCTGCTGTTGATGCACTTGTTGTGCTGGAAGGCGCGGTGGGCATGTGTGACAGCCATCTGGCAGCCCCCAGGGACACAGGGGGGATGCCCCCCACATCCCAGGGGACAAGGACACCCGCTCTCCAAGCGATGCTCTCTCTGCCCATCTCCGTAGCTGAGCAGAGCCATCACCTCCCTATGGGCACGAGGTGACACTCACCACATCCTCATTTCGCTGGTGGTAGAAAGCCTCGCCGAAGACCGCCATGACGAAGAGGTTGATGAGGAAGGAGATGAAGAGGGCCAGGCAGGACTCGGTCAGGAAATACATGTTGGCCTCCTGCACCGCCTCCTTCTTGGACCGGTCGATGGCTCGTGTCTGGGCATGGCGGGTGACATGGGTGCAACGGCCAGATGAGCACCCCCATACTGCAGCCTGGACCAGCTGGTCCCCACCACGTGTCCCCTGAGATACCCTGGGATGGCAGCGCCCATGGCAGTGCCTTCACCTCACCTTGACCAAGGAGGAGTGGAGGAAGATATTATGGGGCATGATGATGGCGCCAACAATGCCCACAGCCTGGAGCAGCTCCTCTCGCCCGCAGCCCCGGCAGTAGGGCAGGAAGATACCCTTCAGCACCTCCGCCTGCCTCGGCCTCACCACCACGTACTGGGACCAGTGGGAAGAGGCACTGTGAGCTGGCATCCCCCCAACTGCAGCCTGGTGCCCGTGGGGACACCCTGCAGGGGTCCCCTGCCAGCACCCTGCAGGGAAAGGGTGTCCCCAGCTCCCCCTTCACCTCATAGCCAAAGGTCAGGGCCATGATGGTGATGAGGAGGCCAAAGAAAGCCTCCAGTTTGCGGAGCCCTAGAGGGGTTGAGAGATGGGGTGGGACAGGGTGAGGGGCACTGATGCCACATTGGCGCCAGGGCTGCCCGAGTAAGCGTACCCCCTGTCCCACCACTACAGCACTCACCGTACTTGTCAAGGAAGAGGAAGAAGAGGGTGTCCACGATGGTGATGAGGACCCCACCCCAGAGGGGGATGCTGTGGAATTGCAAGGGGGGGGCATTAGCCACCTGCCCCACAGCAGAGCAGGGCCACTGGGGGATGGGCGGTGTCCCTGGGGGGTAGCTCACCGGCCAGCAGAGAGCAAGCTGAAGGCAATGGCTGTGCCAATCACCTCCTGCATGTCGGAGCCAATGATGGCGATCTCAATCATGAGCCAGAGCAGCACTCGGGGCACCTGGAGAGGCCAGGGCACGGTGAGGTGCCCAAGCCCACAGTGGGGCACAGCCTCCAGGGTGGAGACCCCTGTCCCCATCCCCAGGCTGTGGCAGTGCACCCAGAGCACCATGGGGACCCT
>NW_010112355.1:0-992 GCF_000699245.1 Pterocles gutturalis | reverse complement strand
TATTATTTAAAAAAAATAAAATAAAGAAAAAAAGACAAAAATAAAATAGAGATGTGTGGGTTGTCCAAGAACAAAAGAAAATGGGTGGGAGCAGCAAAGTGCCTCCAGGACTTGGCATCTCTTCTTGATTTTCCCCAGGGAGAATTGCAGTGGGGATGGATCCTCCGTTTCATTAGAAGCCTACACCCAAACCCCCATTTTTTTTCCTTTATATATACACAGGCCAGGAGACAGAGCGATGAGCCAAAGCAGGTTGCCTGAAGCTCGACAGCGTGGCCATACCCATCCTCCTGCCCTGGCCTGCCAGGGCACCCACCCGAGGTCCATCTGCTGTGACCCGCAGGAGATGCTTTAAAAATCCGACCCAGGACCGAGGCAGCCGATGCGATGCAGTGGGTGGCTTTTGCTTTTCTCCTAGTTGCAGTTCCCAGTTTTTCCTTTCAGCGCCAGCAGAAGCCTTCGGCTGGGAGCTCCCTGTGCCTGGTAGATCCCCCTGCTCTGGGTCCTAGCCCAGCTAGCCAACAGTTTGAAAGAAAAAGGAAAAAGAAAGAAGGGGGAGACAGCTCCCCAAAAGCCTGAACCTCAGCCCCAGCTTTCCCCTTGGAAAGCCAGCCCAGATTTCCACGAGCTCCCTGGGACCTTGGCAGCCGTGTATAAGGACAGCAATGAAAGCAGCAGCGGGACGCACGGGGGGAACGTGGGATATAAATAAGCACGGCGTATAAATAGCCTCGGCGCTTGGAGCCTGCTCGGGACTATTGTCTCTGTGCCCCCTGCCGCGGGTCGGGCTGAACCGGGAGCAGCCGGGTGCCAGGAGCTGTTGGCATCCCACCCCTGGCATAGAAACCAGTCCCGGGGGCCTCCCTCCGGCAATAGCTGGGAACACCCTGGGCGGTGGGACCCTCCGTGGGGCAGGGACCAAGCTCCTGTGCCCAGCACACATGTGGCACGAGAGTTGCCAAAAATTTGGGAGAGGAGCCTGCCATGGCACA
>NW_010112354.1:5424-14968 GCF_000699245.1 Pterocles gutturalis | reverse complement strand
TTTAAGTTAACTTTAACCCACGACACACATGCACTTTTTCCTTCTCGCAGGCGGACTTCTTCTGACGCATGCTTTCCCTCTGTCACTTGAATATGCTTTGTCTCTCCCTTGCTTGCTTTCTCTCTTGTGCACTTTTGCTCTCTTTGGTGTCTTTGTCTTGTGCATCTATCTGTCTCTTGTTTTCCTTTTCATATCTTCCTTTTGCCTCTCTCTCTCCTTTCTTGCGTGCTTCCCCATGTCTCCACTTTTCTCATCGCACACACATACTCAAATACTTACAAATTCAAATTGCTTGCACTTTCCCTCTCTGTCACATGTTCAGTCTCTCACCTGAGTCCTCCTTCTCTCTCCCACCTTTGCTCTCTCACATGCCTCCTCTTTCTCTTGCACTTCCCTCCCTCCTTCTCTTTGCCTCTTTGTCACTTGCTTTCCTTCTCTTTTACATGCTTTCCTGTTTCAGACAGACTTTTTCTTTCTTGCATGCACTTTCCCTCTCTTAAGCATGCAGTCTCTCACCTGTGCTTTCTCCTCCTCACTTGCTCTCTGTCCCTTCTATCTATCTGTACAGTTTTTCCTCTCTATCTGTAGAGCTTACTGCAACCATACCCGGCTTTCTGCTTGCCTTGGACCTGCTTTCCTTCTCTTAGATTTACATTTCCCCTCTGTTGGGCATTTTCCATCTCTTAGATGAGCTTTGCCTCTGTTTTTCAAGCTTTCTTGAGTCCCTCCCCACACATGCTGGCTTTCCCTCCTCTCTCCCCCCTCATTCTCTCCATTTGTTTCTCTTCCCTCTCTCCGTTGTCCCTTCTCCCCCTCTCTCCCCTTCTCACATTCCTTCTCACTCTGAGGCTTCCCCTCTCTTTCTGTCTTTCTCTCTGCACCCATATGTCCCTCTCTCTGACACCCTTTTCCCATGTGCCCTTTGCCTTTCTCTCTGATGTGTTTTGCCTGTCCTTCATGTATATCCTTATCAATGATCTGGATGAAAGTATCGAGTGCACCCTCAGTAAGTTTGCAGGTGACACCAACCTGGGTGGGAGTGTTTATCTACTTGAGGGTAGAAAGGCTCAACAGAGGGATCTGGATAACCTGGATGGATGGGCTGAGGGCAATTGTATGAGGTTCAACAAGGCTTGGTGATGGGTCCTGCACTTGGGTCATAACAACCCCATGCAATGCTAGAGGATTGTGCCAGAAATAGTGTGGCCAGCAGGACTAGGCAAGTGATGGTCCCTTTGTACTTGGCCCTGGTGAGGCCACACCTTCAATAACACTGTGTTCAGTTTTGGGCTTCTCACTACAAGAAAGACATTGAGGTGCTGGAGCGTGTCCAAAGAAGAGCAACAAAACTGGTGAAGGGGCTAGAGAACAAGTCTTACGAGGAGCAGCAGAGGGAACTGGGGTTGTTTGTCGAAAAGGAGGCTGAGGGGAGACCTTATTGCTCCCTACAACTACCTGAAAGGAGATTGTAGCGAAGAAGATTGTTGGTCTGTTTTCTCAGGCAGCAAGTGATAGAATGAGAGGAAACAGCCTCAAGTTCCACCTGGGCAGATTTAGGAACTAGGAGAATTTCTTCACTGAAAGGGTTGTCAAGCACTGCAAGAGGCTTCCCAGGAAAGTGGTTGAGTCACCATCCCTGTAGGTATTTAAAAGACATGTAGATGTCGCACTTAGGGACATGGTTTCGGGAGTAGACTTGGTAGTGTTAAGATAATGGTTGGGCTCAATGATCTTGAAGGTCTTTTCCAACATAAATAAATCTATGTGCTCTGCTTCTTGCATGTATGTTCCCTCTCTTGTGCTTTCCTTGCCCCTCAATGCTTGCTTTCTTCTGCATGTTTTGCCTCTCCTGCATTTCACCTCTCTTAAGTACTGTGCCCCTCTCGTGTGCTTTTTTCTTCTGCTTTCCTACTTCCCTATTTTATTCTGTCACTTTGCCTTTTGCACACGCTTTGTCTCTTGTGTGCAGTTTCCTTCACTCACTTGCTTCCCCTTCTTGCAGATGCTTTCTCCCTCTTGCACACTTTCCTCTCACATGCATTTCTCTGGCTTGTGCATGTTGTCTTTCTCGCATGCACATTGCCTCTCTTTTGCATGCTTTGCCTCTCATGTGTGCTTTACCTTTCATGTGCTTTGCCTCTCCCTCATTTATGCATTGTCTCTTGTACACATGCACTTTTCCTGTCTCTCTTGCATGCCTGTATGTCTTTGTCTCTCTCTCTTGCACTTCTCAGTCTCTTGTGCTCATGCAAGCTTTGCCTCTCCTGTGAATGCTTTGCAACTCTCCCTTTCTCATATGCACTTGGATCCTTTGTCTTACGTGCTTTGCTAATTTAGGCACTTTGCTCTCTCATTCTCTCTTGCTTTCCTGTCTAACATTCTTTCCTGCCCTTTCATGCATTTATTCCCATCTCTCAGTTTTTCTCTCTTACTTGCACTTTGTCTCATTCAAGCTTTCAGTCTCTCACTATCCCCGTCTTGCTTGCTGTCTTGCTGTACATCTCTCTCTCTTACTCACTATCCCTCCCTCTCAGTCACACCCCCCAACCATTCCTCTCTCTTTTGAACTTCCCATGTGACTCTCCATCTCTTTCTGCCCCCCTCCTCCTTTCCCTATCTTATCTGTCTCCAGCTCTCTCTGTCCTCTCTCCTTTGTTTCCTTGGTCTCTTTTGTTCTCTGTGTCTCCCATCTTTTCCCTCTCCCTCACATGTGCTTTTCCTCTCAGTTGTGTCCCTTCCCTCTAGCTCCCTTCCAGACATGATTTGCCTCTCTCCCTCACACTTTGCTTCTCATATGCTTTTTTTCCCTCTTGTGCTCACCCTTTTTATTCTCACTCCCTTTGCCTCTCTCACTGTTTCTCACATGCTTTTCCATCTCTGACACATTCTTGCATGCACTTTCCCTCTTGCTCCTGCTTTCAGTCCCTCACTTGTGCTTTCCCTCCATTGTTTGCTATTTATGTTATTGCCTATCCCTCTTTTTCACTATTGGTATCCCTCTCTCTTTCCCCCTTGCTATACATCTGTCTTGGGCTTTCCCTTTGTCTCCTGTGTGCTCTCTTTCTCCCTCACAAATTACCTTCCAATCTCACTCTTACGTTCCTTCTCTCTATTTTGTTTCTGCCTCTTTGTCTCTGCCTGTCTTGGGCTTTCACTGTACTGCCTCTGTCTGTCCTTCCATTCGTGTCTCTCCCTCAGACATGCTTTTCCTCTTTGCAGTGTGCTTTCTCACTCTCTCAGTTCTTTCCGTCCCCCTCACCTTTCCCTCTCTCTTGGTCATGTTCTCCATTTCTCACAGAAACTCTGCTTTCTTTTTCACATGTGCTTTCCCTCTCATTCTGTTTGGCTTTCTCTTTCACAGGCCCTTCCCCTTTCTCACAACCTTAAAGACACTTCAGTTATCTCTGATGTACTTTGCCTCTCACATATGCTTTGCCTCTCTCTTGGTTTCTGTATTTTGCATGTTCTTGTAAGCATTCGTGCTCTTGCATGTTTATTTTCTGTTTCCTATTTCTTCCCTGTTCCCCACCTCTTCCTCCACCCTTCCCATCTCCCTATTGCTTTCTCATTTGCTCTCACTTTCCCTGTGTATTTCTCTTCTCCCTTCCTCCACTCCCCCAGTTTTTCCTTCTTTCTCAGATATGTTTTCCTTCTCTTTCAGATTGATTTTCTTTCTTTCTGTAACATGTTCCTGCTTTTGCAGTTTTCCTCTTTTGCTTGCACTTTCCCACTTGTGCTTTCTTTCACTTGTGTTTTTCTTTCCTCTCTGTTGTGCTATTCCTCGATATCTGTCCCTCTCCCGCATTTCCCTGTTCTCTTGCTTTCCTTCTCCCTCTCATCTTTCTTGTTCCCTTTCTTTCTCCGCCTCTCTCCCCTTCCTCTGTTCTGTGCCCTTCCCACCCACCTTGGTTTCCATGTTTTTTTGCCTTCACCTGCCCCCTTTTCTCTTTCTCTTGGACTGTCTTTGCCAGTGTGTCACATGCTATTCCATCTCTGACAGTTTTCCTCTTTCTTCTGTGCACTGTCCCTCTAATGCTTGCAGTTTCTTGCTTGTGCTCTCACTCTTGTTCACTGTTGGACTCTCAATTGCTCACTTCCTCCCTCTTTTGCTTTGCCTCTCTTGAGCTTTCCATTCATCTCAGACATGTTTTCCCTCTCTTTTGGATGTGCTTTGCCTTTCTCTTGGATGTGCTTTCCCACTTTCTGGTAAGCTTTCCCTGTTGCATGTGCCTCTGTTCTCACTCTTGCTTCCCTTGTCTCCCTTGTGCATTTACACTCACTACCACACCCTCTAGGGTGTTTCTTCTCTCTCATGGTCTCTCATTTTCTCCCTGTCTTGCATGCTTTGTCTCGTCTCTTCCATGCACATTTTCCAGATAGCTTGCTTTTCCTTGTGGTTTCCTCTCGCTTTTTTTTGGCATTCCCTCTTTCTCGTGCTGTACCTCTCTCTGACATACTTTCCCTTTGTATTGCTTCCCTCTGCACATGGTTTGCCTCTCTCTCATGTGTTTTGCCTCTCTAGGAGTTTTTTCCCCTCTCTCTCCAATGTACTTTACTTCTCTCGTCGCTCTGCCCCTTGCTTGTCTTCTCTTATGGGCACTCCCCCTCCCCATCCCCAATCTTTTGCACTTTCCTCCCTTGTTCTGCCTCACTTTCCCTCTCCCTCTTTTGCTTTGCCACTCTTGTCTTTTGTTTTCCCCATCCCTTGCATGCTTTTCCATCTCTGAAACATTTCCTTTCTTGCATGCACTTTCCATAATTTATGCTTTCAGTCCCTCTCGTGCTTTCTGTCTGTGGCTCATTATCCCTCTCTCTGATGCACAGTACGGCCCCCCCCCCCCCACCGCGCCCCCCCCCCCCCCCCCGCTCAAGCCCATACCCTATCTCGATACGATGCATTTTTGCTCTCATGCACACTTTGACTCCCTCTTAGGCTTTCCTTTTGTCTCCTGTGTGCTTTGACTCTTGTGTATGTCTCTCTTCTCTTGTTTTCCTCTTTTATTCTTTTGCTTTCCCCTTCTCTGCCTTGTTTTCCCGTTCTTTCCTCATCTTGCATGCTTTATCCCAGTTGCAGTTTTCATCTCTTCTAATTGCAGTTTGTCTTGCCCCACTCCAGTGGACGGTCGAGAGAGGTTTTTTGTGATTCCCCGAAAAGGAGCACCGGCTAGATGAAGTCAGACAATGACTCGAGGAAACAATAAAACATAATTTTATCTACCTCAACAACTGCAAAAACATCACGAATCAACTTCTCAGAGTCAAGCACCAAATCACACATCAATTATAAGACAGTACAAAAGAGTTGAAAAGTAAGAAAGAGGGGCAGAAAGAGTTAAAGAGACAGAGACACACAATCAGAGACACAGAGAACATCACCAATCCTTCATTCCAGCATGTGTCTTCTCTTCAGGCAGAAGTCTTTTTTTCAGGCAGAAACTCTGTGTGTGGGGTGGTGATGGGTCAACTGGGGGGTGATGGGGTCAGCATTTTTTAGGAAGTAAAGTTCAGGCTCACCTTGTATACAGTTCGATATGGTCCAGTCCTGGACCACCCCTCAGGGGTTGGCCCAGCATCCAGGTCACCTTTGGGGTTGACCTTTGAGGGGCACAACAGCCCTGCATCCAGGTTAGCTTCGTGCTGGTGTCAGGGGGGCACCTCTTTCTCCACCAAGGAGATGACTCCAGCCCTCAGCACCCATGCCCCACCTCGGCAGATGTAACAACTTGCTAATGTTCCTAGACATGGTGGTGTCTCCTCTTTAGGAATATTTTGTCTGAGTGCTCTGCCCAAGCACTGCTGGTGGAGTCTCTTCCTTAGAAAGTGTTCTGTTCATTGTTTGAGACATAAACATGGATCATCCGGGAGGGGATGGGTAGCAGTCCATCCCTGACACAGTCTTCCTTTTGCTCACGCTTCCTGTCCCTTGTGATCTTCCTCCCTCTCTTACGCTCTAGCCCCTGTTTCCCTTTCTCTTGCTTCCCCTTTCATTTTCTTACTCTCTCTCCTCCTCCTCCTCCTCCTCCTCCCCACTTCTCCTCCTTGATTTACTTTTCTTCTGTTTTCACCTTTCCGCTCGCTTACCCTCTCTCTTGCGTAGTTTCTTTCTCACCCGCTTTCTTCTCTCTTGGCCTTACCTCTTTTGGGTGCCCTTTCCCTCTCACATGCACTTTGCATCTCTGTAGTTTCACACTCTTGCATGTTTCTTCTTTCTCTTGCTTCTCTCTCTTTTCCTCCCTCTCTAGCATGCTTTCTTTTTGTTGCACAATCCCTTTCTCTCCTGCTTGTACTTCCCCTCACTCACACTTTGTCTCTTGTGCTTTTCCTTCCCCTTTTGTACTATCCATATCTCTCACCGTCATTCTTTCTCAATTCCCTTCTTTCTCTCATTTTCCCTCTCAATCTCTTGTGCCTTTTTGCTTCCCTTCTCCTTTCCCCTCACTCTGTCTGCCCTTCCACCCTTCCATCTCCCTCTGCTGTGTCTCTCTTTACCCTGCTTGCTTTTGCTCTTTCTCATTTTCCTCTTTCACTTTCCCTCTCATATGCTTTCCCTTTTGTCTCACATTTTTTGTATCTCACACTGTTTCTCTCATGTCCTGTGTCCCTCTGTCACATGCTTTGGCTCTTCTATGTGCTTTCACTTTCTCTTGCACTTCCCCCTTGTCCCTTTCACTTTCTGGTTCTCTCTCTCATTCTTTCACCTCCTTCGTGTGCTTTGCCATTCCTGACACATTTTTCTACTTTCTTGCATGTGTTTTCCCTCTTGCTTGTGCCTGCAGTCTCTTGCTCATGCTTTCCCTCCTTCTGTCACTTGCTATCTCTCTTTACATTGCTTGCTATCCCTACTTTTCTCTCAGTATTCCTCTCTCTTTCCTTTGCCATCCCTCCCTCTTTCTCTCTCTTGTTTTCGCATTGCCTCAGGCACATTTTCCTCTCTCTCTGATGTACTTGCTCTTCCCCCATCCCCCAGACGTCTTTCTCAGGCTTTCCCCCTGTCTTGGTCACCCCATCTGACATGCTTCATTTTTCACATGCACTCTCCTTCTCTTCTGCACATGCTTTGCCTCTTTCAGATGCTTACCTGCACTTGTGAATTTGCTTTGCCTCTTGCGTGCTGTTGCACTCTCTGGTGTATTTCCTTTCTCTTTCATGTGATTTCCTTCTCCCTTGTGCTTTCAGGCTCTCAGTTGTGCTTTTCTTCTCTCTCTCATTCTACCCATCTGTATGTCTTGCCACCATCTCTTTTTCCCTCTCTAGCTCTCTCCATCTCTCCCCCTGCCACTTCCTCCCTTTTCTCTCCCTTCCCTGTCCCCTTTATGTTCCTTCTCTCTCTCAGACACTTCACGTGTCTCTGTCATTCCATTTGCATCTCTCTCCTGCTTTGCATCTCTCTGTCATGTGTTATTCCTCTTTCTCAGACATGCTTTACTTCCCTCTTTCTAGTGCTTTCCCTCTTACATCCACATTGACTCTGTCTTGTTTGCCATCTCTTTCATGTGCTTTAGCTGTCTTGCTTGTTTATTCTTTCTCAGGTGCTTCCCTTTCTCTTGGACTTCCCCCTCTCTCTGTGTCACTTTGCTCTTTTGCTGTCCCCCTCTCTTGCATGCTCCCCCAGGCACGTAATTTTCCTTTCTTGTGCTTATGCTTTCTCTCTCACTCCCGCTGTCAGGCTTTTGTGTTTTTTTCCTCCTTTCTCATGCTGTCCCTTTCAATCTCTTGTTATCCCCTATCTTGCTTTCCCTTTCTCTTGTTTTCCCTTTCTCTTTTCCTGTTCCCCTCCCTCTTTCTTTTCCCCCCTTACTCCCATCTTTCCGTCTCTACCTCCTTTCCCCATCTCTCCCTCTTGTGTTCCCTCTTCTGTCCCTCTCCCTTGTGGTCCCCCTCTCCCCCTTTCCCTTGCAGTCCCTCTCTCTCATATACACATTTTCTCTTTTGGTTTCTCTTTCTCACAGAGTTTCCTCTTCAACCACATGCTTTGCCTCTCTCTGCTGTCCCCCTTTCCTCTCTCCCTCATGTATTCCATCTCTCTCTGTCATGCCTTGCCTTGCCCACACATACACTTTGTCTGGCACTTCCTTTTCTTGCTCTGTCTTTTTCTTTCTTATCCCCCACAAGGTTTCTCTCTGTCTCTCTCCACTGTCTCAAGCTCCTCCCCCACTCCATTCCCTCCAATGTGCTTTTCCTCTCTTTAATGATCTCTCTCACCCCACCCCCTTGGTCCTTCTCCCCTCTCTTGTCCAGCCTCGCACTGAGCCTCCCACCCTTCTCTGCTTTCCAGTTCTCTCATGCACTTTCCCTCACTCACATTTTACTCATGTTCTTCCCTCTTTCCTTCTCTCTTGCTTCCCTCTCTTTTGATTTCCTGCCCCTTCTTGCATGCTTTTCCATCCCTTGCACCCGCTGCTTCTCTTGCTTGCACTTTCCCTTCTGAATGTGCTTTCAATCTGTCTGTCTCTCTTACAGTCTCTCCCTCTCTCTTGCACCCCTTACTCTTACCTCTAAGTGTTCCCCCCCCTGCCCCTGCCATGCTTTCTCATGCTTCCCTCACATGGCTTCCCTTTCTAGCATGCTTTGCTTGTCTCCTACTTTTCTGCATATGCTCTTCGCTAACTCTACTGCACCCTTTCGCCCTCTTATGTGCCCTTTCCCTCTCTCATTTTTTTTTTCCTTTTCTTGTGGGTTCTCTCACACATTTTGTTTCTCTTCAGTACTTCACTGCCTTTAATGCTTTCCATTTTCCATGTAGTTTCTCTTTCTGTTGAACAGTCTACCAGTCTCTTTTGCTTGTACTTTTCCTCCCTTGTGCACAGTCTCTCTCTTTTCCTCCCCCTTTCACTTGCTTCTCACTTCCCCTCTTCTCTCTTGCTTATGCTTCCTGTCAGTCTTTAACACTTTCCCTCCCTCTCCTTTTTTTCACACTTTCCTTTTCATGCATGCTCTCAATTTCTCACATGCTTTGCCTCTCACTCATGATTTTATTTTGTTGCACATGCTTTTCCTTTTGTTTTTCACAGTTTTCCTTGCTCTTTCTTGTACACTTTCCTCTCTTGTAGGTGAATACGCTTTCCTTCTTTCTTTCCCTCACACTCTATTTTTTTTCCCTTCTCTCTCAAGTTTTCTCTCTCTCTTGCATGCATGCTTTCCTTCTCTCTGTTATGTGTTTCCCTTCTTTTGCATGTGCGTTTCCTCTCTTGCACACTTCCTGCCCCTGGCCCTTGCACTTGCCCTCTTTTGGTTGTGCTTTGCCTCTTTCTTGTTTGTACTTTCCCTCCCTCATGCAGTCCTCTTCTTCCCTCCCTCCCTCCCTCCTTCCCTTTTGCATGCTTTCCCTCTTGTTTTCCTATGCTGTCACATGCTTACCCACTTTCATATGCACATTCTATTTCTACTGAACATCTCCCTTATTCCATACGTTCCCTCTCTCATATCTTTCCTCTTTTTTTAGTGTACCTTTCACTTGCTCTTTCGGTTACACCTTTCCCCTCTCTTGTGCATGCTCGCTCTCTTTCTCTCTTTCACTTTCTCATATGTGCAGTCCCCCCCACCC
>NW_010112354.1:389-5264 GCF_000699245.1 Pterocles gutturalis | reverse complement strand
TCTTTCACTTTCTCATATGTGCTTTCGCTCTTGTTTGCTCAAGCTTTCCTTTTCTCTACTGTGAATGTTTCTCATTTTCATGCTCTCTTGAGCTGTCTCATTTAACATAGGTTCCTCTCTTGTACCTACTTCCCCTCTCAAATACTTCACTTCTTGGTTGAACTTGTCTTTCTCATGCTCTTTCACTCCCTTTCACATGCTTTCTCTTCCTCCCTATCACGGAAGGTTTCCTTCCCTCTCTTATGTGCTTTACCTCTGTCCCATGCATCTGTTTCTCTCTCTCTTAGATACTTTTCACAGTTTTCAATTATTTATTGATTTCTCTTTCCGTCTCTCTCTCCTGCATTACTTCTCTGTCATGCACTGTTCCTTTATGATGTGTGCTTTCCCTTCCTCCCTGGTACAGTTCCTCTTTCTTTCACCATCCCTCTCTCATGGGTGCACTTTTCCTGTCTTTCTCCCATGCTTTCTTTCTCTTAGACACGTTTACCCTTTCTCTGTCATGTGCTTTGTCGCAACTGCTTTCTCTCTGTCTCATCTTTCTCCCTTGCCTATTTTCCTGCTCTGTCTGCAGTTGCCCCTGCACTTCACAGATCTTACATGTGCTTTTCTCTCTTTTTCTTGTGCTTTGTCTGCCTTCCACTTTCTTTTGTTAACACTCTCACTTTCCCCTCCTATCTTGCACACTTCCTCCATCTCAGGCTTTCCCTGTATCTCCTGTTTACCTCTTGCACACACTTTGTTTTGCATGCTTCCCCCCTCTCATGAATGCTTTATCTTTAGCTCCCTCTCATGTGGGGGCTTTCCTAATAGCTTCTGTGTACTTTCCCTCTGTTGTGTAGTCTTTGCCTTAATCTTGAGCATTTGCTCTCTCTTGCACATTGCACACTGTCCCTTTCTCTTGCATGCACTTTTCCTTTTTCTCCTTCTTTTGCTCCTCCAGTGTTGCACCCTTTCCCTCTTTCTGTCATGTTCTTTCCCTCTTTCTTTCATGGGAGGGCTTTCCCTCTCTCTTGTGCATATTCTCTCTCTTGCATGTTGTTCCTTGCTGTCCTGCACTTTTTGTGTCTCTCGTGCAACTTCCCCTCTTCTGCACTCTTCTTCTCCCTCTTTGTCATACTTTCTCATATTTTTTCTTCTATTATTTTGCTTTCTTACAGTGCATGTTTTTTCCTCTCTTGTGTGTGCCATTTTGGTATCTGTTGTGTGTTTTGCTTGTTACTTGCTTATACTTTCTCTCTCTTGCATGTTTCAGTCTCTCTCATCGTTTTCCTTTGTTGTGTGCAGGCTTTCCCTCTCATGCGCTTTCCCTCTGTTGTGGGTTAACCCCAGTCCGCAGTTAAACACCCCACAGCCACTTGCTTGCTACCCTCTCAGTAGGATGGAGGAGAGAATTGGAAGGGCAAATGTAAGAAAAATCATGGGTTGAGATGGAGACAGGTTATTAA
This sequence comes from Pterocles gutturalis, assembly GCF_000699245.1. Taxonomy (NCBI): domain Eukaryota; kingdom Metazoa; phylum Chordata; class Aves; order Pterocliformes; family Pteroclidae; genus Pterocles; species Pterocles gutturalis. The sequence goes on along the minus strand of NW_010112354.1, from coordinate 3,816 downwards.
GTAAAGCAAAGCTGTGTGTGGAAGTAAAGCAAAATAAGGAATTTATTCACTGCTTCCCATCTGCAGGCAGATGTTTAGCCACTTTCCTGGAAAGCCTCAGTATGCCTAGTGGTTACTTGGGAAGACATAGTGTAACCACAAACATTCCCCCTTCCTCCTTTTTTCCCCCCAGCTGTTGTTGCTGAGCACAACATATGGGATATCCCGCTGGTCAGCTGTCCCAGCTGTGTCCATTCCCAACTTCTTGTGCACCCCCAGCCTCCTTAGTGGGGGAGTAGCATGAGAAACTGAGAAGGCCTTGATGATATGCAAACAATGTTCAGGAATAACTAAAACATTGGTGTGTTATTGACACCTTTTTCATCACAAATCCAAAACACAGCACCATACTAGCTGCTGTGATGAAAGTTAGCTCCATCCCAGCCAGACCCAGTACACACTCTCTCATGCTTTAGCTCTCAAGAATTCTGATGCGCACTTTTCCCTCTTTGCATGCTTTTTCACTCCATCTTATGCTTTTCCTCTTTTTCTTGATCCCTCGTGCTCTCTCACTTTTCTGTCTGTCTTTTTCTTGAGTTCTGGGGCTTCTCTTCCTTCATGCAGTTTTTCTTTCTTGTTTTCCTTCTTTTGCACTTTCCCCCTCTCTCTTGCATCACTCTTGCCCACTCACTCTCTCATGCTTCTTAAAGCTGTTTGACACTCTTGCAGGCATGCTTTCCCTCTCTTTCTCTGTAACTTTTTCTCTATCCCTCTTTTGTTCTTTACATCTCTTTCATGCTTTCCTTCTCTGTCTTGCACATCACCCCTTTCTCTCTAGTATGTTTTCCTCTCTGTCTAGCATAGTGCCTTTTTCCATCATGTGTATGCCTTCCCTCTCTCCCTGTGTGACTTATGCTTTCTCTTTCACACATGTGCCTCTGCTCTTTTGTGTGCTTCTGTGTCCATCTCACATGTGCTTTTCTTTCTCGGGCTTTCCATCTCTCACATGCTTTACTTGCTCCTTGCATGTGCTTTCGTTTTGTTGTGAGTATGCTGTAATATGTTTCCTCTCACTCACGTGCGTACTTTTCCTCTTTCTTGCATACACACGCTCACTCTCTCTGTCTCACATATGCTTTCCCTTTTATTTGTGGTTTCTCTCTTATTTATGGTTTCTCTCCTCCATGCCCCTCCCTGTGTGCTTCTGCTCTTTCATATCCTTTTCATCTCCTGTGCGCTTGCTCTCTGTCTTTCTTGCTTTCATGCTTCTGCAGGCTTTCCTGCTCTCACACTTTTTTCTTACTGTGTGCTTTTCCTCTCTTGTGTGTGATTTTCTTGTCTCATGTACTTTCCCTCTTCCTTGCAGTTTTTTCCTCTCTGTTTTACTCTCATCATCTCATTCCTTCTCTCCTGCTCTTTCCCCCATCTTAATTTATCAGACTTTCCTGCTTTCTCATGCATGCTTTCCACTCTCATGCTTGCATCTTTCCCTCTCCCATGTTTTTTATCTTGCATACTTTCCCAATCTTATGTGCCCTTTTTCTTATGTCACTTTTTCTTTCACTTTCCTTCTCACACAAGCTTTCTCTCATGTGCACTTTTTGCTCTGTCACTTGTTTCTTGTTGGTCTCTTGCTCTTCCATCTTTCTTGAACTCTTGTGCTTTACCTCTCTTTTGTGTGCTTTGCCTCCCCCTCCCACTCATTATGTCTCTTCCTTACTCACACTGTCTCTCTCATGGTTTCCCTCGGTATTGCATGCTTTCCTTATCTCAGCCATACATGTTTTCTCTTGTTTACTCTTCCTTGTGTGGTGTTTTCCTCTTTTGCAGGCTTTCCCTTTTTGGGGGGCATTTCCCATCTTTTCCCTCTCTTGCACACTTTTTACTTCTCTCCATTTTGTGCTTTTTCTTCTGCCTCTGCCTCTTGAGCTTTTCCTTTCTCACTGATGTGCTTTCTGTCTCTCCCTGCCCCCTGCTTTCTCTGTCTTGCATGCTTTCCTTTTCTCTCTCCTCTGTGATCTCTCTCACACATCCCTTCCCTGCCTTGTACTCTGTCTTGTTGCTTCTCCCCCTCTATCTTGTGGTTTCTCTCTGTCTCTCAGTGGCAGACTTAGCCGCTTTCTTTCTGCTGCACTTCCTTCCCTGTGTGTTCATGTGTTTTCAGCATGTCCCCTCTCTCTTGCATGTTATATCCCACTTTCTGTTCCCTCATGTGCAATTTTCTTTTGCTCTCTTGTCACGTTCTTCTGTCTCTCTCTGGTGTGGCCTTTAATTGTGTCTTGTGTTTTCCTCTCCCATGTGCAGATGTGCTTCCCCCCGTCTTGCTTTTCCCCCCTTTTCCCTATATTGAGCATTTTTTCCTTGACTCTTGCACACAGAATTGTCCTCTGTTGCTGTCAGTCTCACGCACTTTCCCTCTCTCTGTTATGCTTTCCCCATCTTGCATGCTTCCCCTTATGCACATTCTTTCTTCTGGTTTGTGCCTTTTCTCTTGCATGCTTTCCCTCTTGCTGTCATGGACCTTCCCTCTCTTTGTGTGTCCCTTCTCTCTCTTGAGAGACAAGCACCTCCGCCTGCTCTTGTGCATGGTTTTCCACACTCACGCACACTTTCCCACTTGTAATGTGCTTTTTTTCTGTTCTTGCAAATTTTCTCTTGTTCACTCTTTTTTTCCTCAGTCTTTCACTCTTTTTATCTTGCTCTCCTGCTTCTTTTCTTTTGCTTTTTCCCTCTTTGGTCTCTTGAGCTTTCCATCTTTCTCATGTGTGTATTCTGTCTTGCGCTCTTTCCCCCTTGTTCAAATCTCCCTGTATTGCACATGCTTTCCCTTTTTTTCACATACTTTTCCTCTTTCTCACATGATTTCCCTTTCTTATACTTTCCTTCTCATGCAGTTTCTTGCTTGTGCTCTTCCCCTCTCTTGCATGTTCTTGCCCTCTGTCTTACGTACCCTTTCCTGTTTTTCACATGAATGCTTACCCTCTGTCACATGCTGTCCCTCTGTTGTACATGGCTTCCCTCTCTTTAACATGCACCTTCCCTTATTCTTTTCTTCTCTTGTTCTTGGTCTCTTGAGCTTTCTCTCTTTTTATCCCCACTTGCTTTATCTTACACAGTCTTTATTCCTTATGTGTACTTTCTGTCTTAAGCATGCTCTCTGCCTTGCAGATGCTTACCGTCTTTTGTGTGCTTTCCATTTTCTCATTGTTTTCCCTCTTTCTCTTTTTTTTCCTTTTATTTACTCTTTCCTAATGCCCCTCCCCCCACGTGTTTTCCCTCTTGTTCCTTTCTGTCACTCCCTCTTTTCCCTCTCACTTTCTCTCTAGTCTTTTCTCACACTTCTCCCCTCTTGCTGGCTTTCTGTCCTTTTCTCTCACTCATTCCATTTTGCACTTGCTCTTGCCTTCTTGCTTACTTTTCCATCTTTCTTTCCCTCTTTTGCTTAATT
>NW_010112354.1:0-278 GCF_000699245.1 Pterocles gutturalis | reverse complement strand
GGAAAAGCTCTTTGTTTAGCCAGCCTGGTCGTCTTCTCTGCCACTTTGTCTTTCTACAGATGGGGACAGCCTGTTCCTGTGCTTTTAAAACGACCCTCTTGAGGAACGTCCAGCCTTCCTGGGCCCTCTTGCCCTTCAAGACAGTCTCCCAAGGGACTCTCCCAACCAGCGTCCCAAACAGCCTAAAGTCTGCCCTTCAGAAGTCCATGTTAGTGGTTTTACTGGCACCTCTCGTTACCTCACCAAGGGTCGAGAACTCTGTCATTTCATGGTCACTA
>NW_010112353.1:0-657 GCF_000699245.1 Pterocles gutturalis | reverse complement strand
TGCGACCTGCCCGCCGGCTACAAGAAGAAGAAGCACGTCTTCAAACTGCGGTGAGGGCACAGCACGGGGTGACCTGGGACAGGACGGGGTGGCACGGCACAGGGTGGCATGGCATGGCATGGCGTGGGGTGGCATGGCATGTGGTGACATGGGACAGCACAGGGTGGCATGGCATGGGGTGACGTGGGACAGCATGGGGTGACATGGCACAGGGTGGCACAGCATGGGGCGACATGGGACAGAACAGGGTGTCGTGGCACGGCACAGGGTGGCACAGCATGGGGTGACACGGGATGGCACAGGGTGGCACGGCACAGGGTGGCACAGCATGGGGTGACATGGGATGGCACAGGGTGGCATGGCATGGGGTGACATGGCATGGGGTGACATGGGATGGGGTGGCACACCTTGGCATGGGATGGCATGGGGTGGAATGGCATTGGGTGGCACAGCACAGCATGGGATGACATGGGGTGACACGGCGCGGGGTGGCACACACCTCACTGGCACTGCGCTCTGTCCCCAGGCTCAGCAATGGCAGCGAGTGGCTCTTCCACGGCAAGGATGAGGTGAGGGGTGACACGGAGGGACATGGGGTGGCTGGCAGTGCTGGAGGGGCTGGGGATGGCCAGGGGACAGAGGGGACCAGCAGTGACC
>NW_010112352.1:1097-17135 GCF_000699245.1 Pterocles gutturalis | reverse complement strand
TGTACACCTTCAGGTTCTTTAAATGGTCTTTTCTTACAGTTCAGCAAAGAAGGAAATGAACAAACCATAAATTGGCAAGCAAATTTGAATGAATGAATGAAAGAATACTCCCCATGAACTAACTCAAACACTCCTATGGGCCTGTCGTTTCTCCCAGAAACTGTATTAAACTATAATACTTAGGGGAAAAAAAAAACCTAGTCTCATGCAAAACACACTAAGGTCTGGTTAGTGTACCATTTTCCCTGGAAGCTGTTTAATTGCCCTTATAGACCAGAAATTGCTTCTAATTTCAAGGTTGAGTTTGTTTAACCATTACTTCCAACAATTAGATCCTGTTACACTTTGATTGGCAAAATTGAAAAGTAGTCCATTATCTAATTTTTTTCCTTGCATAGGCAGGTTTCCACATGGATTCAGAAACATTTCACACAACTCCTTGATCAGATAAGATCTTAAAGGCTTGTTTTTCAGCTACACATAATTTTTTGAGCACTAATTTAAAATGTCTTTATGATTTCAACACTCTTAGCCACAGATGGATCCCAGAAGGGGGCATAATATTTTAGCACTTGGTTCATCAGTGTAATGTGCAGATGCAAACTTCAAGTTCCATCTACTCTGGGATATTATTCTTTTTATGAATATAGTAGCATTTTGGACACAAAATTGTGCTGAGGATTTTTTCTTAGACAATTATCTGTACTTACATTATAATCCTCTGTGCATCTCGCTCTTGGAAATTATTCTTGAATTTCAGTAGTTTTAATCTGACTTCTTTGCTTCCTTGTCTCTGGTTAATACAGAAACACATTGGTGATCATTTAACCAAGTAATCCACATCATTCCATGAGTCTGTAACATAGTTATTATGTACCATAAATCCTAGTCTGTATACCACCTGCAGACTTCTCCAGGAGGAAGTATTTGGTATCACCATCCCAATAGATGACAAGGAAACTAATTAGGGCCAAATAGAGAATTGGATCTTACTTGAATAACTTTATTCATTCATGTATCTCACACTTCAGAAGTTGTCAATGAGCCTATTTCTAGTCCAGTTAGCTTGTGAATTCCACTTATGTATGTTTTTAATCAAAATTCGGGTCAAGAGCTTTGAAGAAATCACTGTGTCTTTAATCATAACTATCACAACTCTCAGCTAGTCTCTGAAAACACCACTGAGTTTGTTTAGTGAGTTCAGCTTCCTAAGAAACTCTGATGACTAGCACAAATCAGACTCTTACATTTTTGAGTCCTCAATTAAACACCCCATTAGATCTTCAGTTTTGAGGCCACGATTTATAACTTCCTAGTTTTTCTCTTTTTAACATTTAATAATATTAGAGTTGCATAAGCAGTCTTCAGCTTTTGTTCAATATTGTAATCAGTTTTTCAGAGATGTTCACTTAATTCCCTTTAGGTTATAGATTATTGAAAAAGCAAAACAAACAAACAAACAAACAGGCAACTCAATTGCTTTTCTGGTGGCCTACATTGTCTTACATGAGTTTGAAAATTTTGCTTTTTACTTGAAGAGAAATGCAAACAGTAAAGGAGCCTCAGCTGGGAATATGATGTGTCCAATTCCCATCAGACAGATGAAAAGGAGATGCAAAATCAGCATAGTTGACTGTTCAAAATCATCTGGGATGTAGTATTATGTGACAGACCAGCTGGAAAACAAACAGTTTAATTGGAACACTGCAAAGAAGGTGTTAAACTGAGATTTATTGTTACACATAATGAAAATTAATACTTAGCTCCTTGGGTGCTGAAATTCAAAGAAGAAAACTGTAGCAATATTTGAATTTTTATAGCTATTAAAGATTTTATATGTACTTGTTGTTTAAGAGTGGCATTAAGCGCTCAGTTCAGTTGCCAAACACAGGTATGTAGTGGCACTTGGGATATCCCAGGCCTACAGCTGGCCTTCAGAAAGGCATGATTATCCCAGAAGCCCTTGGTCATGTCTGCCAGCAGCACTAACATATCCATTTGTTAGCATTTCATTGTAATTTCAGAACTTTTGGTTTCTAACTTGATATTTAGTGCTGCATTCCCAGTTTACCACAGGACTACTGAAAAGCAACGAGACTGAAAGGCACTATACTCTCAACCACCATGAATATGTCTCTTACATACTGTACATTCTTTTTTTTTCCACTGTGAGAACTATCAGCATTTACTAAGCTAAGGCCAGTACAAAGCTCATACTGAAATCTTGACATTTCCATGGTTAATGCCGTTAGCCAGGGAGACTCTGGCATTGACTACATCCTCATTATTTTAGCACTCCTTCTGTGTCCTGTCCTACATTTACAAAGCAATGGAAATTATCTCAAAAAATACATTTAAGACATTTCTGTCCTCAGATTAAAACTGATTTATGGGGTCACTTCTGTTTGATGAGCCTTATGATAACTCTGTATGTTACACACCAAAAGAAACAAGCATAGTCTACGTCAAGACACACTGCACTCTACAAAACAAGTGGCCTTATGAGAATGCAGCTCTGAATAAGTGCTCCACCTTTCTGTAGGTAAAAGACTGTTAATAGAAGCAAGTCACCTTGCCTTGTAGGACAGAACGTACTTGCGAAATGGTGAAATACTAGGGCCTGAGCAGTGAGGCCCTGAACTAAACTTGACCTCTAGGTGAACCTCACGACCTAACAATATACCTAATAGGTATAATATTGATCACATATGCAATGTATTACCTTATGAATATATGCCAATTTATAAAAGCTTTTGTTGTAACACTTATAGGGCATTGCTGTAATGCTTGCTGTAAGGTAATAGTTGTGTAACGGTAGCCCCACTTGCCAAAAAGAGGTACACCTACCTCAAACCTTCAAACAGACCTCTATGTGACAGAGTGTAGCAGGGCGGTGATGGGCTTTGTTTAGAGACGCATAATCAAAGACAACCAGATACCTTTACTTCTTCTTAACTTTTTCTCGGGTTCTGGCCAAGCGCGGGAAAAAGTTAACAAGGAAAAAAACTACACCAGATGTTTTTCGCAGCTTAAGATAGAAAGTTGTTTATTTAACTGTATGAAAGCAGGGACAGTTTGCAGGGAAAATTGGAAGCCTCCTCTGTACAGTGGATGCACTGTATAGAGATTTCCCGATTGCCGGGATGAGTTCTCCAAATCCTTCGCTGTAAACGGGCTCCCCAGTGACTGTGGATCTGAATGATGGCAATACAGGGCAATTGGTGATGTGTCTTTCTTAATCACTATCACTAACTCTATGTAGTAATGATTATGTGCATTACCTTATTTTGTGCTTGCTATAGTAGTTTGTTTTTTGTTTTGCTGCTTTACATCATCTTGCTTTATTTTCTCTGTATTATTGTTCCGCATTATTTTGTCACTTTGGACATAAGTAAAAATAAGGTTACTTTTTTTTTGATGCCTATCTCCTCTGTGCTAGCCGCGTCGATTGGCAAAACAAATGGGCATCATTCATACTAATCATCCTTATATTTGAAAATATTGCACTTGAGTGTGTGCCAATAAGTGCTCAGATTTCAGTTGGAAATTGTTGAGCCACTGTTACTTCAGTCCTCTCTAGTAAGGCACCCCTTCCCAAAGCAATATACTGTTCCCCACAATCATATATGGAATGCCAATTTATTATATTTTTACAACAACAAAAAAGCAAAAGAAAAGCAACTAAGGATGAGAAAGGTTTTATATTGCATTCTTGGCAAAGAATACCCATGTAAATCACTCCTAAAAATACTGGGTCAAAAACTTCAATGTAGACTTCCTGATTCAGTTGGATAAACCGGACAATGACAGAAGCAATGGAAAAATAAAACACTGCAGAACAGGAAAGTAGAAGAGCTTTGGGATAGATGCTGAGTGTGATAAATAGTCCTGCTGCTAGAGCCCAGGGCAGTGGATGAGTCCTCTTACCTTCACAGTCTGTAGCCATGTAAACCAGAGAGCCCAGAGTAGTTTGCAAAAGTTTGCTAATAAATCACTGACCCGGTAATTATCTCTTATTCAGATTTTTGCTGTTCTAGGATGGAGTTTATCTTACTCTATATTCTGGAAATTAACTCAGCTCGTGAGATTGCAGCTCATTAAAACTTACTAAATCAACCCTTTAGCTGATTAGTTCAGATATACTGCAATGAAATTTGGAATGGGATTAATTTCTGCTTATAAACTCTCTGAAAGTTAGTTAGGCATAGAGAGGAAACCGGACTCCTAGGTTCCTTCTGTCATCAAAGGAAGGGACGAGCGATACATTTTCTTCTCTAGAAAAAGTAGCATAACTTGTCCCCTGGAAATGTCTCTGTTTGTCCTCATTGTTGCCCAGGACCATGTCCAGATATCTTTTGAACATCATAGAATCATAGAATGGCCTGGGTTGAAAAGGACCTTAAAGATTATCTAGTTTCAGCCCCCCTGCTGTGGGCAGGGTTGCCAACCACTAGAGCAGGCTGCCCAGGGCCCCATACAGCCTGGTCTTGAATGCCTCCTGGGATGGGGCATCCAAACTTCTCTGGGCAACCTGTTCCTGTGCCTCACCACCCTCTGCATGAAAAATTTCCGCCTAATATCCAACCCGAATCTCCCCTTTCTTAGTTTAGAACCATTCCCCCTCCTCCTGTCACTATCAACCCCTGTAAATAGTTGCTCCCCCTCTTGTTTATAGGCTCCCTTCAAGTACTGGAAGGCTTCAATGAGGTCCCCCCGTAACCTTCTCTTCTCCAAGCTAAACAAACCCAGTTCCCTCAACCTTTCTTCATAGGAGAGGTGCTCCAGCCCTCTGATCGCCTTTGTGGCCCTCCTCTGCACCCGCTCCAAGAGCTCCACGTCTTTCTTGTGTTGGGGACCCCAGGCCTGGACACAGTACTTCAGATGGGGTCTCACAAGAGCAGAGTAGAGAGGGAGAATCACCTCCCTCTCCCTGCTGGCCACCCCCTTTTAATGCAGCCCAGGACATAGTTGGACTTCTTGGCTGCAAGCGTACACTGCTGGCTCATGTCCGGCTTCTCATCCACCAGGACCCCCAAGTCCTTCTCCATAGGGCTGCTCTCAAGGAGTTCTTCTCCCAGTCTATACAAGTACCTGGGATTGCCCTGGCCCAAGTGCAACACTTGGCCTTTTTGAACCTCATTTGGTTCTCATGGGCCCCCTTCTCCAGCCTGTCCAGGTCCCTCTGGATGTCATCCCTTCCCTCTATTGTGTCAGCTGCACCACTCAGCTTGGTGTCGTCTCCATCTCCAAAGATGGAGAACCCACAACTTCTCTGAGCAAGTCGTTCCAGTGATTTCCCGCCCTCACAGCAGAAAAGTTTTTCCTTGTGATTGAGCTTGTGCCAGGTGCTTCTTGTCTTGTCACTGGACACCACTGAAAAGAGCATGACTCCAACTTCTTTACACCCTTCCTTCGAATACTTGTATACATTGGTAAGGTCTCTCAGAAGAGAATTCTGTAGGCCAAATCATCCCAGCTCCCTCAGCTGTTCCTCGTAGGAGAGACGCTCCAGTCCCTTAACTATTTTTGTGAGCCTTTGCTGGACTCTCTCCAGTATGTCCATTTCTCTCTTGCACTGGGGAGCCCAGAACCAGACACAGTACTCCAGATGTGGTCTCAGGAATGCTGAACAAAGGGGAAGAATTATCTCCCTCAACCTGCTGGCAACACCCCTCTTAAAGCAGCTCAGGATCCCATTAGCCTTCTTTGTTGCAAGGGCACTTTGCTGAGTCATGTACAACCTGGTGTCCAGCAAGACCCCCAAGTCCTTTTCTGCCATGATGCTTTTCAACTGGACACCCCCCAGCATATATCAGTGCATAGGGTTGTTCCCTCCAAGTGCAGAACTTTACACTTCTCCTTGATGAACTCCACAGTGTTCCTGCCAGACCATTTCTCCAACCAGTCAAGGTCTCTCCGGATAATAGCATGATCCTCTGACTTATCCACTATTATTCCAAGCTTTGTGTTGTCAGCAAAGTTGCTAAGGGTATGCTCTGTCCCATGATCCGGATCATTAAAGAAGGTGTTGAAGAGGACTGGACCCAGTATTGGCCCCTGGGGTACATCACTAGCTATTGGCCTCCATCTAGACTCCTTACCACCGGTCACAACCCTCTGGACTTGGCCATTCAGACAGTTTTCAATCCACCTTACTGTCTGCTCATGCAGCCCATAGTGCACCACCTTCTCTACAAGGATGTTATGAGAGACATTGACAAAAGCCTTACTGAAGTATAGGTAGACCATATCCACTGCTCTCCCCTCGTCTACCAAGACAGTCATTTCATTGGAGGTTATCAGGTTGATCTAGTATTACTTCCTCTTGATGAATCCATAGTGACTTCTTGCAATGACTTTCTTGCCTTTCGTGTGCCTGGAAATGGTTTCTAGGGTTAGATGCTCCCTCACTTTCCTAGAAATCCAGATGAAGCTGAGCAGTCTGTAGTTTTCTTTATCCTCCGCCTTGCCCTTTTTGATTATAGGAGTGACATTTGCTTTCCTACAGTCCTCATTCACCCCTTCCAATTGCCATGATTGTTTAAAGTTAATCAAGAGTGGCCTCACAATGACATCTGCCAGCTCACACACCACTTACAGGTGGATCCCACCAGGCCCAATGGACTTATGTGTGTCCAGTTTGTTTAAGTATTTTCTGACCTCGTTCTCTTCCACCAGAGAGAATTAAGTTTATATACACGATAAGATAGATTCTACAGGCAGATCAGGTGCTTGGCAATGTGGTAGGGGTTGCCAATTACCTTCTTAGACATATTTTTAAAGTGAGTGATACAAGAATAGTTTAAATGGCCCAATGCATTTAATCATGTTAAAAATTTTCTTGTGTAGTGTCCCGCGCTAAAAAAAATAAGTTGGCTCAGACCCACGGATCAAGAGGATGACTCTCTGAAATGTCTTGAAACTGAAGTTATGTCAACTTTCCATTTTGAGATCTAAGAGCTTCTTCTCTTGGTTTTATACATCTTTGACACTCATGAATTTATGACCCCAAATGTTAAACTAGGCAGTAGCAAAGCTAATCTAGATCATTCTCTTCTTGGGCATAGCAATGAAACTAGGAAATGAGAAATATTAAAGTACATGAAAGGCAATCTTATAACTGTATATTTGGCAATACTTTGGCAACTTGGGCATTTCAAAATGGGTATTTTTTTTCAAAGAAAAGGGAAAAAAATTCACTACATATAGTGGATTAGTAGAACTATTTACTAAAATTATCCCTGCTACATGAGCAGTATGAAAGCATATGAATAATGTATAGTAGTTACAGGAGTTACCATTATAACTCATTGCTTTGAAACTGAGGATGTGTAAAGCCACATGTGGATATCTTTAGTCAATCATCCATGTTTCTATTTTGATAAAATTAGATACAGAATTACTGGCATGTATGGAAATATGAATGCTTCCTTGGCTTAGGCTTGACAGCTTTAGAAGGAAATCGCTTACCTTAATTACGAATGTGTACTTTTCTTTTCTCCCTGGAAGCAGCCTTGCCCAGTCCACAAGTACACTGCTTTGCAGAGGCAGTCTGTATGTAGAGGGAGAACACTCACAAGACTTGTGCAATGACTTTAATTTATAATAGAAAAGAATGCCTCCCTTAGTGTCTGGGACAACGGAAGATATCAATATGTTTATAACAAATTCAGAGGTTAGACGAGAGTTTTGCTTGCTTGTCCAGAGGAATTCTATTCTTAATTTGCAGTTGTATGTTGGAAAGAAGTAGTGACTGACAGCTGTGAGTTGCAGAGATAGAAGCATTTGGATGTACTCTGCAGCTTTTCCAGATACTTAGAAATTGAACACTTATCTGACCTTACTATTTCAAGTGTCATAAATAGCCTTAAGACTATGTTTTTGCATGGTGAGAAAATCTAGGGACTTGTCGTATACAACGGTCCACAGTTTGCTGGGAAATAATTCACGTCATTTATAGACAAATATTGCTTTAGCCTCTAGCTGTGCCATAGCAAAGAGAACTGGCCAGCACAGGAAGAATCGATTGCTAGCTCTATTGAACCATGAAAACTATTACTGTTTCAGTTATAATAAGTAATACTGAAGTAATTTTACTCCAAGATATCTGATTATTAATATGTAACTGAAGATGCTGATTCTTGTTCTGGGAAATATATTGCATCCTAAGTGGTGAATCTATCTATGCCAAAACAAAGAGGCTAATGGATTACCAAAAAGCATCAATTTAATATTTCAAGGGCAATACATAAACTGCTTTCCTTCAGTTAGAGTAAAACAGACCAGTGAAACTGTTTGACCAGTGTCTATTTTTGTGTAGAACAAATGCATGGTTTCAAGCCAAGCAGGTGCTTTTAGGACAAACTGAGACAGTTGCTGCTTATTTCAAGGTCAATATATTAGAGTCAATAAACCATTTATTAGAATGAGTGTTGGCCAGGAGCCTTAGTTCTCCTCTAAGCAGGAGCTGGAGGTCTGCCTGATAGGTACTATTATAAAGCCATCAAGATCTCAAGAATACATCTGAAAGTTTCAGCTCCAAAATTAGGCTCACAGATAGCCAGAGCTGGATTCACCATGACTTATAAGAATTATCCTTTTTTTTTTTTAATAGCTAATATGTCATGTGTTTAGAGCTGGAGCCTCAAAAGGAGGACTTAAATCCTTCTCTCTTGCAGAACAAACAGACCTAAATCAGATGCCCAGACTCCCCGTAAGATGCAAAGAGAACATCTGACAGTTATGACAGGAATCTCCGAAAAACAGTTGAGTAAGGAATTGTATAAATTAGGTGAGAGAGAGAAAAGGAAAGATTCAGATTAGGTTCCTAAATTGAGGCTGCATGAATAAATCTTAATTTTCCTCTGCCATTAAATTTTCAATACTTGTTTGTTCTTCAGTGCTTGTATGTATGACACTTTCTTTCTTTTTTTCCCTGTATACGTGTACACACACAAGTGCACATGTCATACAATCATAGAATCCTAGAATGGTTTGGGTTAGAAGGCACCTTAAAGATCACCTAGTTCCAACCCCCGCTGCCATGTGCAGGGACACCCTCCACTAGACCAGGTTGCTCAAAGCCTCATCCAGCCTGGCCTTGAACACCTCCAGGGATGGGGCATCCACAGCTTCCCTGGGCAACGTGTTCCAGTGCCTCACCACCCTCACAGCAAAAAATTTCTTCCATGTATATGCATACACATACAGACATATTTCTACTTATGTATTAGACATATTTCTACTTATGTATTTCATAAGGTCATATTGATATCCTTTTTCTTTGGCTGGCTTCATTGTCTTTCCTAGTGTAGCCTTCCACATTCTCTAATCAATGGAAATTAACAATATTCACTTTTGGCTTTGAAGCTAATTTTTTATTGAATTTTTCATTGCTGCTGTTGCTTCTTTGTAGCATCAATAGTCTTTAAGAAATTTCGGCAAGTTTTGGCATAGATTAGTTTCGTGGCTTGAAGCCTTTCTTTTTACTATAACTAGGATTCTCTACAAGTGAGCTATTTGCATTTAACATCGATCTTTTGGATGTTACTCTGATTCTAGATTAGTGACGGTTCTTGCTTTGTTGTAATGGTGAGTGGAAGACAGGTCAGAGTTTATGAAACACTGCCCTCTTGTGCCTCACTAAAAAGAGACCTTTTTTTTTTTTTTTTTTTTTTTGTCACAAATAAATGGTATGATCACATATCCAGCTCATATTTTTCTTGGCTAGAGCAGATTGCTTCTTTCTTTGACCTTCTCATCTTCATTTTTTTGTAGGCAAAAGAGCAAGACATGTTTGCTGACAATTTTTATTATTAATGGATGAGTAGGAGAAGAAAAATAAAGTCTCAGAACAGAAATGGAAAAATGTAGAATTATATAGCTGGGAGAAGTGTATGCAACTACAAATAAAATAAATGCATACAAATATACTAAAATAAAGAGAACAACGACATGAAAGGAGTGTGATGATCTCTCAAAAAAAATCGATATTTTTTAAAGTGGTGAGCAGTGTCCCACTGGCAATTATAGATTGTATAAATACATGTGTCAAACAACTAAATTAAGGAATAATTCCATTAAGAAGCAAACAATAACTAACATTTTAAGTTATATCTCTGAGCATACTAAGAAAGTGGATACAAAACTGAAAACAAGGAAGACATCTCTGCTTCCTACCTTGGAGGAAGGAAGAACTTCTCCCAGCTTTGTTCAGATCTGCCCCCTTCCAAGCTTGCTTCCAACATACCTTTGTTTCAGACCTTCCTGAGAGCTATAACTGATGTCAGAGCAAAAACCGACACCTCCTCAAGACCAAACAAGGCCTTGTAAGGTCATCTTTGTGCTGGATTAGGCCTGTATTTAGAAGACTCCAAGATGCCTATCCAAGTCTTTTCCCTTCAGCCTGCTTGTGGCAAAAACACTTGTAAACTATATGAGGAAATTAACCCTAAGAGGTGATTCATCAGTATTGATAACTGTTTGGAAAAGCCTTAGATCAAAAAAAAAAAAAAAAAAACCTGAAATGAAAATTCCTATAAGGCTGCTACTTCTGCTGCCCTTGAAGTGACTCATACAGACAGACTTGAGGACAGGAAAGAATATAAAGTAGAAAGAGAATCAGCAACACATTTCTGGTCATCAAAAGCTCGTGTGATGAATTTGTAGCCATAGCTGTTTGTCACACACAAACAGTGAAATTAAAAACTGAAGAAAAAGTTGTCAGCAATTACAAGGCAGATAGATAAAACATAATTACTTACTGCATATTAAATGTATAACATTTAATTTTCCCATTGCAACCACTGTGTCATCTATGTTTCATCAGCAGCATGTTTTCCTTGTGCCATCCCTTACAAGGCAGAGCTAAGAGCTTCTGTTAAGTACTTCATTGCTGTATGAAACCAAAAACCACGCATCTGGGATCTGAGCTTTTCACATGATACGTTACTCTTTCTGAATATGAGAACAGCCCATTGGAAATCCAGCAGTGTGACCAATGTAACATTTTTTGTTGCACTGACTGCTGTTTTATCATGTATCCTAAAATCAATTTGTTTTAAGAGGTCTCTGTAGACTTACACACAAAAACAATGCTTGATTAACCAAACCTTACTTATCCAAACTAACCAGTCTTCCTAATGCAACTCTTGAGCGACTGAGTAGCAAGTCACTGGCTCCAGACCCACACTATGTGGTAGCTATGGGGAAAACAGGCAGGAAGAAGAGAGGAGAGAGGGTATGTACGCAGACACACATCTGTTGATTTCTTTTTTTCTCCAGCTGCCAAGGGAACATTTTAATTTCATGCCAAGTGTCTGTGTTACCCATACCCATGATGTGAACCAATAAATTACGTGTGACTCTACCTTAGTAATTTCCACTTATTCCCATACATCTGATACCTTATACATAATAAAACTGCAAAGGCTTTGCCTCTAAGTGAAAAGATTCTTCACACTGAAAAAAAAATTAATATAAAAGTTAGAATCACTGCTTGAGGTTTGTGTAAGAGGTGAAGTATCTCGTCAAGTACAAGACTAATTGCTAATAAAGATCCAGGAAAAAAAATATTTTTTTTTAGGAATGCTACTTCTGTTATGTGTTTTTCTGGAGAAACTCACTCCACTATCACACACGTTGGTACACTAGGTTGGTCCAGCTTTTCTGAGATCAGGCACATTGCCTTATTAAAATAGTCAGTGCCTCAAATCCTTCCTACCTGAACTGAGACATCCATATTTAATGAAGTCTTCCTTCTCTTGTTCATAGTCTGGAAGGAAATGACTGAGCTTTAGGAAAACCCTGAAAATGTTCATAAAAAAGACCAAGCTTCTGAGGTTTCCTACTTCAAGCTTAACATATTTGAAGATGGCTTGTAAACAGGCTAACCCTACAGAAATTATAGTTGTTGTTTTGAGAGCTCTGAGACATTCATTACTTGCTTAATAGTGACTGGACACGTGTTACCGTGAGAAACTATGAGGAATGCAAGGTAGGTCATATTGTAATATGTGTTTCCTAATACCTGGAGGAAACAGTTCTCTTCTCACAGAAAAAATTCACTTTTTTCCCCTGCGATTATTAAATAACCGGAGAAGGGAGACGCAAGGATTAACTACCAATACCCTCCAGATTAATTCAGTATAAAGTTACAGGATATTATCATTGACTAATCACTGATGTTATATAATTTCTATTTTGTATCAGATGAGAAATATGACAAAATAATTACTTTGAGTTAATTGCCAGCAAAAAGTTCAGCTCTGCTGAGGAAAATCAACAAAAAATATGTTAATTGTATATGGTTCCTTAAACACTTTGAGTGCAGATTTAATCAAATCTATTCAGCGAAAGGCCAATGACAAAGAGTTAATAAGAAATTTGCTGATGTGCAGGAGAAATAAAGAATGTATTCCGTGTTTCTGAAATGTACAGAAAGAATCAAGTGCTAACGGAGTCCCTGTGGAGCAGCAAAAGTAGTTGTAGTCCTGTGGAACAGCAAGTACAGTATTGCCGTTGCCAGTGAGAGGCCAGAGTTTTTGTATGAAGTCTGCAAGGCCTCAGAACAGGGCTTGTTAGGCTTGTCACCACACTCAAATCCCTGTGAGAACATGTTGTGCCTTGGTAGCAAGTGTCTCTTTTACAACGTGGAGCTCAAGCATCAAAAACATGAGCACATATTTTGGTTTATTTAATAGTCACTTTTCTATAAAGACCACTTGTTATATCATCTGACTTAGCTTTGTTTGAGGCATAATTTTGTTACTACCCTAGACTATGCTGGTCAGAACTAGCAACTACATTAAACTACCACTAACCGTTAAAATGACTTGTAACAACATCTTCATTAAAAAAGTGACAGCAATAGATTAAAATTTAGAAAAAAGAAATATGTTCTCTTAGTATCATTTACTTCAGATTGTTCAGCTAGAGGAGCTAAGAACCTGGACTTGAACAGAGTCCTACTTTGATTACAAATCTAATATTGGCTGTCAAAGTTCCCGCTATGCAGTATGAATAGACAATGGGATATTATATACTCAACACAATGCAAACAGGGAGGAAAAAATCTATACAAAGTAATTAACGTAATTCAGAGTAATTGATCAGTAACAAAGGTATAACAGGAAATTGAGACAATAAGAAATGAATTAAATTATTCAAAACAGAAAAAGTATTGTCTTTTCTGAATTAGAAGCTAGTAGCCTTGAAACAACACAGAAAGATGAAAAATTATGCAAGATATTCACATGAAGAAATCAATCTTAAGATGTATAAAAAACAAATGCAACATAACTCCAGTTTTTTTAGTAATTTCCCTCTCCTCTTTTGTGTGTGTCATACCCTTTAAAAAATAATTTCTGAAGAAACATTTCATGAAAGACATCAAACATATAAGCAATCAGACCTGCCAGGAAAGGAAATAAAGATGAGACAGGGACAAGTTTGAATCTCATTAGAATTCCTGCCTGGGAGGTTATTCTTAACCTATTTTCTCTCTCCTTTCAGAAGCCATTATTTGTGTCAGTTAGAAGAAAGGAAAGGAATGAGAGAGGGAAACACAATGAAGGTCTTCTTAACCTTTAAATGGCACCTAACCTATATAAGTAGTTTGACTTGTGGGAGATACTGGGGCTATTGATGCTATAATCATCTTTATTTGGAGATAAAAGTGCAAAATTAACAAGACAGGAAAATTATGTAAAATGAGGCATATTGTTACTATATCTAAAACTAATAAGCTTATGTGAAGCATATAAATAGAGCAGCTTCAACAAAGGCTTTTATGCACTCTGATCTCTCCCACAGACTATGGTTTTGCCTTTCACTATGTGATAACTGAAATAATATAAGTCAGTCGAAAGAGTAGGTCATAGAAAATGTGAGCAATGCAGTTATTGCTAAAGATTGCAAAACTTCCCCCACACACACAACCTTACAGCTTCTTATATTTTAGAACCACTTATGGAATTAATATGTCAAGTGAGTAAAGATGACATTATATTAGGTTATGTTTCTGCTTTATTCAGTACTTTCTGCAGTTACATTTTGCCACCTTGATATCCCATAAGTTCCCATATGAGAACTTCCAAAATAAACCCTATAGAACAATGAGTTTTGTCCCATATGTTGTGTTTTCATCTTGAGGAAGAGCAGGGGAAGACACAAACTTTATTTTTATTCCAGAGGTGTCCTGGAGAGACATAGTAAAAAGATGTAGCTCAACTATCATAAATCGTTCTTCTTCAGCCACAGATATATATGCTTTACAAGGGCAAGATTCTCCCTTTCTTTGGCCAAGAAGGAAAGAAGTAGAAAAGAACATGGCCTAACTTCTCAGGAAATCTAGAAAACTAAAGGATTTAGGACCATGTTTGTTTACTCAGTATTGTTTTTATGTTTTATTATACACATCTGTTACTCTCATTAGTAGGTGTACTCTCGGTAAATTACTGATGCAGCAGGTAAGGCAGTGGGAGAAAAGATGCTAGTAAAATGCCGAGGTATAAGCCTTCTTTACACAAATAAGCCTAAATTTATTTGAGTGAGAGGAATTTGTTCTTTCAGGAGGACAACGTCCTTCCATTTTGGGACCACTTTTTGCTATCTTAGTGAAAGAAAACTCAAGGGACGATATAAATTAAAACATAGAAGAATGACATGCCCTTTATTCAAGCATAGCAGAGGGGCAGCTATGTACTAAAGTACTTCTAATTCAGCAAGTCTCCAAAGATGTAGATTCTAACAACTGATCTATGAATTTTTACAGCACCTTGGAAGTTTACCATAATGCACATCTAACATTTGCTTTTACCACTCTCAGTTTTTGATGTCTAATAAGCACAGCTTAAATTACATTATCAATTAGAGTGTCATCACCATCAACAGGAACCTTCACTATGTTAGTTAGCTATGGAAAAGAACAATATGAGGATAATAAGCATTCGAAATGGAAGGAAACTGTGACAGCTTTCTGTTCAAAGGTTGCTGAGCCTACAGCCTGCAGGCACTCTCACTGCGACTTTGTTTTCTCTGTGTGATGTTCATGAGTACACATTTTTCCCATCTAATTTTTCTTTCTAAAACAGTATGCTTCTGAAGAAACATATTTTTCTGCTGTTGTGGCTCTCAGACACAAGATGCTCTTTATCTGAAGTAGCTAAAAAGAATACTAACTGCCTTGCAAACTGTAAGAGAAGCTTAGAATGTCAACAGCCATTTAATGGGATTACTCCAGTCAATACTCTTCTTCAGTCTGATAGTTCTTCACTTTTAGAAGGAAAATTAGTTACCTCTTGGTCTGTGTGAAACATAATCAAATCTAGAAAAAGTGGAACATATCTGCTGTGCTCCTAATATGCTACAAAGCTGAAGTTAGTGCTCAAAAAGAAATAAAGAGGAAAAAAAATTGCTGAACTTTCAGCCCTGTCATGATGGATCTCCATCCATTGTCCATTCCCACTGCTTAGTTCATATAAACTAATATTTGCAAGAAGACAGAGACTTTTAGCCTCTGGTTGAACATCATGACCAGAAAATACACTTGAAGACTTGATGAAAGTTACTGTAGACAGAATAGTAGTAGTGTCATGTAGACAGAGTCTGTGGTATTTGTCTCCTGTGAGTGAGTCTACACAGCAGTGAATACAGTGTAAATAAACGTACCGGCACTAAATGAGTCAGCTCATATGTTGATAACACTGCAATTATGGTATCATGAATGTTAATAAAACCTGACCACATTTACTCAGCTTCTCAGGGGGTAGTGTCAGTTACTTATAAAACCCAGTAGATCTATAATGAATATAGCTACACCATGACCATCTGGGCCTTGGCTTCAGTATTTTGACACTCATGCATCACTGACACACACCAAATTCCAAATTGTAATTTCCATATCATTTGTCAGTGGGGAATACCCATGAAGCTCCAAATGATCACCTGCAAGATTGCTGAGCTCTCCAGAATCAAGGTCAATCAACTTCTAGATGACTTAATGTGAGCATCTGCATGGAGCTTTTGAAAGACAGGAGC
>NW_010112352.1:0-1066 GCF_000699245.1 Pterocles gutturalis | reverse complement strand
GTTCGTGTACGGTGGCACTTGATTTGAAGTGCTTTCCCCTTTATTGCACTTCATCTTTGGTATTGTGGTTTAACGCACTTGCCTAGCAGCAAAACACACAGCTGCTCCCTCATACTCCTCCCTCACAGGGATGGGGGAGACAATTAAAACGGTAAAGGGAAAAGAGACTTGTGGGTTGAGATAAGAATAATTTAATAACTAAACTATGATAAAACTGAAAATAATAATAATAGCAATAATGATAATAATAATAATAACATATATAAATATACAAATGAATGATACACTGCTCACCACCCAATGACCAAGGCTCAGCCTGTTCCCAGCTAATGATCCCAGAGCAGGGAGAGTCCCAAAACCGTAATCCTGGAAAAAAGAGCCTGAGCATATGAGAGAGTGAGACCCGACCTCAAGAGAGAGGGAGACAACCCAGAGAGAGAGAGACCTCTTCCAGAGAGATCCTAATCTATATACTGGGCATGACATTCATGATATGGAACATACCATCGGCCAATCTGGATCTCAATCTTAAACCTGAATTCAAATCCTAAAACGGTAGTTGTGAGCTATGCTCCTCTTAGCTTCTCCTGCACCTGCAGACACTGGCAAAGCAGAGAACCTGAGAAGTCCTTTACTGTCCTGTCAGCAACCATAAACATCAGTACGTTATTGACCTTCTTCTCAGTACAAATCCAAAACAGAGCCTCACACTAGCTACTGATAGAGGTAACTCTGTCCCAGCTGAAACCAGGACATTTGGCAACAGCTTAGTCAAAATAGAATCAAGAAGACACAGGTTGCTGATTGCAGGGCATGTGCCATACAAAATCAATTTTCTGGATTAAAACATTCAGTATACGACCCTTCTTTCCACTGACTGAAAATGAATGTACCTGCTAATGGTCTTGCCTGACCAAGCTGGCGTCCCTCTATGATGGAGTGACAACATCAGTGGACAAGAGACGAGCTACAGATGTCATCTATCTGGATTTCTCTAAGGCCTTTGACACAGTCCCACACAACATCCTTCTCTCTCAATTGGAGACATATGGATTTGATGGATGGA
>NW_010112351.1:51658-54561 GCF_000699245.1 Pterocles gutturalis | reverse complement strand
TATTGGGGGTGCAACCCAGCCACGCAGATGACCAGGTCGCTGGTGCCCATCTTTACATTTCCCCCTTTTTTTCTACGGCTCCAAACACCCATCAAGGACTTTTCATGTGAGGGGGCTTTTCCCACAGCCAAGGAAAGGTTCTTCTCTGCCCCTCGCTGCCTTTGAAGCCCCAACCCCCCAGCAGACCCAGGAATTTGCTGGTGATTTACGACTATTTGGACAAGTGGTGAGCAGAGAGGGGCTGGGGGGCTGAGCCCCCTCCTCCATGGCTGCAGCGCTGCCAAAGGGGGGCTGGGGTCCCCCTGCTTGCTGACACCTCTCTATGGGGGTCCCAAGGGAAGGATTTTGGGGGGACGGGGCAGGTGCCTGGGCAGGTGCATGATTGTCACTGCTGGAGGAGCAGCCTTTGTCCCCACTGGTGCTTTCAGGCAGCCAAGGAGAAGGAGGATTTAAAAAAAATATATATATGCATAAATCATGCTGGTAAAAACTCGTACTTGTCATCCTCAATTATTTCCAGAATTTCCTGCGCAACCCACAGGGTGGAAAACATCCCTGGGGCTGAAGGCAGGAGTTCACACATCATCAGAGAGAGGGAAATGGGGGAAAAAAGCTGGACATCCTTAAATTAGTGAAAAAACCTGGAGATCCTGAAATTCGTGAATAAAGCAGGACATCCCGAGAATAGCCCCAAAACCACTGGAAGCGAGTCGCTTCGCCTTTACAAGCACATCGAGGAATTTGACCAAACTGCGAGGACTTGTTAGATGTCCCTCAGCCCGTCCATCCTCAACTGGTCTCTGAGCAGCCCCTTCCCGAGGCGTGGGTGCTGCGGGTGCTGTGGATGCTGCAGCTGCTGTGGGTGCTGAGGATGCTGCAGATTCTGTGGGTGCTGCAGATGCTGCGGATGCTGTGGATGCTGTGGGGTGCTGCGGATGCTGCAGGTGCTGCGGATGCTGACAATGCTGCAGGTGCTGCGGAGCATTTTCCTCCCACTTCTGCCCTGCAGAGCCACGCCAGCCTCTGAAGATGCTCCCGGTGTGACTCCCGGCAAAGGGATTTTTGTGCCGGTGTTTCCTTTGCCAAAATGAAAGCAGGAAATCAGAGCTAGGAAACCAATTTTGGATAGAAGAAAAGAAAAAAATCAGAGAACTGGGGAACGAAACAGAAAGAAACCCGCTGTAAAACCACCTTTCACTGGGCAGCCCTGCATTTTTCCTCCTTAGGCTGCTGGGTTCAGGCTCATTTTTCTGTTTCTGCCCAAATTTCTGCCCCAGTTAAGCCCATTTTCTCATTTCTCCCTTTCTGTGCCCAGCTTTCCCAAACCTTCCCTTCTGTTTGCTAATATCTCTTAAATCCTCGGCTTTCCAGCAGTTTCGAAATGCACCCTTCGACTGCCTCCTAATCCTCACCAGCTTTAATTCCCCAGTTTCAAATACATTTTAAAGGAGATTAAAGTCGACTTTATCGCTTCTCGTATGTTTTAAAATTCTGATGTCAGAGCAAAGCGACCCCAGAGCAGGGAGCGGTGGAGGATGCTCCAGCCCCTCGTCTGCATCCCAGTGGGCTGCGGGTCTGAGCATCCCCCGTCCACGATACGCCCCAGGAAAGTTTATGGCATTTCTGGCACTTTGGGAGGAAAAGTTCAGATTAGGGTAAAGCTGTTTTCTCTCAGGGTTATGAATTTTTTTTTTTTTAAGTGATAATACTCTGCTTTTATTGGGAGCCGAGCTGCAGTTTGGGTCGATTTGAGTTCAGGGAAGAATTTCCAGCAGTTTCCTGCTCAGGAGAGGGAGGTGAGCCCCTGGGAGCCCCAGGACCCCTCTCTCTGCCCATCTCCCCCAGCAATTTCCAGCTCTTTTTGCCCATTTACTGCACCGGAGCATCCCGAAATCCCAATTCCCTCCAGGCTCGTGAGGGCACGGAGGTGAGCAGCCGAGGGAGGTGCTGGTTCTGCCTTTGCCAGGGCAAGGCGGAGGAAGGCACAGCCTCCTCCTCCTCCTCCTCTCTTTTCCCATCTCATAAGTGAATAGATGATCTGAAACTGCTGCATCCTGAGGAATAAAAAAAAGAAGCCCTCTGCACATTCCCCTTCTTCTTTCAAATAAAAGAAAATATGATATTGGAGTTTTGCACTAAAATTATTGTAATATTGTTTCTTTTACAAGTGCCTTTAAAGTTCATCTTTACGGTTCTGATATTGAAACCATTGCAAAGGAATTGTTTGTGGGGATTATTTGACTTTTTATTAAAAAAATCAAAAACAGGTGGGTTCCTCGTCATCTGCACTTAAGTTTTTAATAAAAAGTAAAAGTTCTGGCACATCACCGACTTCTTTTTTTTTTTTTTTTTCATTTTCATTCTCTCTTTGGCCAAAGATAGGACACATCTTTTTCGCTTTTGTGCCGAGGAATATGATTCAGAGCGCACATACCTATCCGCTTGGAAGTGGAGAGAAGCCCTGAGTTCATCACCCTGAGATTTGTTAGCTGGCTCTCTGAGGGAAGCACAGCTTGTGCAACCCCTCTGCCTGCCTCCAGTTCCCCTTCCCCTGCCCCAGAGAACTCCCGGACCTTTGGGTGCAAGTGAATCAGAGCAAGGAGCTGACGCCGGAGCTGGGGGATGTGTCCAGAGATTTTGGAGGAGCTGAGGAGAGGCCGTCCAGCTGTGCAGAATGAGCTCAACCCTATATCAGACAATAGAGAAGCTACAAAAGAAGTGACCCAACTTCATTCAGAGGGGGCTTTCAGGGGGCAGGAGACCTGGGACCCTCGGGCATCATGGCTGCGGGAGCTTGGGGCAGCTTCAGGGAGCGGCTGGGCAGAGTTATGGGATGGAGATCTGCTGGGGAGGGGGCTGAGGACATCCAAAACCACCTCGAACCCCAGAAACTGCTGGGGATG
>NW_010112351.1:46643-51498 GCF_000699245.1 Pterocles gutturalis | reverse complement strand
CCCCAGCCCCACCGAGCATCCCCAAGGGCTTTCCACGATCTGGAGCGCAGCCGCTGGGCTCAGGGCTGGTTCTGGTTTGGGGCAGGGGCTGACACCTGCTAGCTGTTTCATTACCCTGAAACTCCAGATTTCCACCCCCCCCCAAGTTTTTCCCCTGCCACAAGAGTTTCCTGTATCCTGCTTATCATGTTTTATTCCGTCTCCTCCGTTGGAAAGGAAATAAAACCTTGGCTGGGGCCAATAAGGCTCAGATGAAACCCCGAGCCCTGAGATGCTGCGCAGGCACCCAGGGGGTTGCAGCAGCCCCCAGCCCACGCTCTGCGCTCCCCCCTGGGTTATTTTAGCTCTAGACACACATTTACCTGCTCCAGCATGGTCAGCTGCGGGTCGCCATCCTCAGAGGAGCGATGGGAGAGGGACGATGCTCTGAGCCCACCAGACCCATTAATTTCTTACTCATTTTTTGTGATTTTTCAGCCTGATGAAGAAGTGGTGCTGATGGTTTGGAGTTTTTCTTGCAGGTTATGCTTTCTGCATCTCGCCTGCTCTCCTGGACTCCCTCTCAGTCTTCCCACCAGCCAAACGGACAGGGATAAAATCACCAAGAATAAAATCACCAAGAATAAAGCAAGCAGCACATTGGGAGGAAGGAGAAGAGGAGCCCTGGGATGATTCTGTTCTGTGAACACAACACTTTGACAATTATCAATGCAATACACACACACGTGACGGTGTTCTGAGGTCAGATAAATACGAGTACATAAAGCAAAACTGAATTGTTTTAAGATCTTGGCCAGCTCTTTATTAACCCAGCTACTAATTACTGTAACTCTTCCCAAAGCAGAAGAGGGTTAGGAGAAGGCTGCACTCAGCAAACCCACCCTGTGATGTGTTCCAATAAAAAATAGCATTTTCAGAAGATGACAATCTTTCCTGTTTGCATCCCAGCAGCTGACCCCCCCCCCGTTAATGCTGCTGTTGGAAGCCATGAGCACAGCCGTCCATGCACAGAGCCCAGAGGAACGAGATTTTCCCTTGTTGATGGTGGGTTCCTCCCCTGAGCTCAACAGACCAGCTCTGGTCCAGCGCAGGGACCCGGACACCACATCATCCTTAGGACAGCGCATCCTGGGCTTTGTCTCACCTGCCTGGATGCTGGCACATCATTCATATCGTCCCTGCTTCTGCCTAGGACTGGCGACCAAAACCTGGCACAGCTGCTGGGAAACTTTTTCAGTGATCTGCCTGGAAAAACCCCTATAAAATAAATAGTTCTTTGAGGTCTGGAGGCAGGGCTGTGCAAGGAAGGTTTTTTTTGCAGCGGGAGAAAGATGGGGTGCTACCGAACGAGCCAGCATACAGTATCACCAAACACAAGCTCCGGCTTGTTAATGAGAGATCTGATCCCAAAGCGGGCAAAGCCAACCCCGCTTCCACAAAGGGATCCTGTTTGCTGCCAGCTGTCATCTCCTAGAGCTGATGGTCCTCATGTGCTGGAGAGATGGTGCCTCTGGGGAAGCACCCATGGTCTAAACAGAGCTGGGAGGCGCTGGGCGGGAGCACAGCCCTTGGTCCAAGGATGCAAACCCACAGGCCCCAGCAGCAACGTGTTCCTGCAAGGTGCTGAGCTCCTGCCCAACTGCAGCCAGGGACAAGATTGTCCCCATCAGAGCGGGGGACTCTGGTCTCTCTTGGCGGATGAAGACTTGGCCATGGCTGTTCATGCCTTGTCCTACCCTGTGCTGCATGGAAAGAGGCAAAACCCAGGCGTGAAGCCTGCAAGGCTTAAAGTCCAGCTGGACGTGACCAAAGGCAGAAAGAATTGGGGGGTATCTTACCTGTTGTGTTCGTCCTCACCTCGTGTGGGAGGGAACCATAATTAACCACCAGGGAATGAAGCGTAAGAGGCATTTGGCTCATAACAGACCCAAACCGCTCCACTCTCGCCACTTAGGATGGTGGTCAGCACGTTGAGTTGGCCATCGTGGAGCAAGAGCCACCCCAAGAAAGCAGCCCTTTGTACCGGGGTGGGGGGACCAAAGCCAAAGTAACGATGTGTGGGGCTCTTTGTCCCAATGCCAAGTGCCCGCTCTGAGAGATCCAGTCTTCTCGGGCTATTTCCACACTATAAACCCAGTAAAAGATCAGGTTTCTGTAGCCTGAAACCCATAAGCAGCCATTCCCTCTCCGAGCTCCAGCAAAGGCTGTTTTCTCTGGCCAGAGCGCTCAGCTCTGGTTGTGCCTCGTCTTGTCTAAGCTGGGGCTTGGGTTTGGCCAAGAGCACTGGCCAGCGAGGCATGAACTGGGGACACGAGTGAGAGCCCAGCTTTAACCCAGCTGGTGGGACAAACGAGCATCTGTTCAGCTCTGGCAGCATGGTCCTGGAGTGATGCTGGGTGTTGTTCTGAGCTCTGCCATCGAGCCATGGCTGGTCCTGGGGCAAACCACCTCGTCTCACCGGTGTGGAGCATCAGCTCCTCCAGGAAATTAAGGCTGATAAATTTAAAAAAAGAAGTAGACCATGATAGAACAAAACTATTGAGTTGTTGTTTTCCCTGAGGTGGCTATTCTTCAGTAGGATAACTGGTCTACCGTCCCTTGAATGCGGGTGGTACCCGGCTGTGTGTCCATAAATAGAGGTATGGTGTTGGAAACCAACCAGCCTGAGCTATTTTCTTCCAAAATCTGAATTATTGCAAACGTCCAAACTGTATTTTCAAGGGATTGGATTCCAAATGAAACTTTTCAACACAACCCTTTTTTTGGTTGAATCCGAAAGCCTTTCCAAGCCGTCGGTCCCCTCCAACTTCTTCCTTTGAGATTTTGACTTTCCAGCACAGTTCAGGGAACAGGGGAAGCGTTCGAGGTCTCAGAAAACTTTGTGCCCAGCTTTTGCACCGAATCACAACTCCCTTTGGTTTGTGATGAATGTTTATGCCCAGGAGCAAGCTACCCTACCTCATCACACCCTGCAAAGAGGGAGGATGCTGCCTGACATTCACACCAGAACGGGGTTACCAAAGACAGTCAAAACATCTGAGAGAATAAAAAAGAAGAAAAAAAATCCCTGTTCCCAGAGTAGATGGTCCTATAAAACAGATCTGCTGGGAGCCAAATTAAATAAGAGGAAAATGCAAATGGATTCCTTTCTCCACACTGAGAAATGGTAAAGCTGGGGGACACTTCTCCAGCCCAGTTGGCGGCGATGCCCAGGAAGGATGCGCTGTCAGGGGACGGAGAATTCATCAGGATTAAAAAAAAAAAAAATCCACTGGGATTTAAAAAAAACAAAAAACGGTTATTGAGGGATAGAGTGGCAAGTCTGCCCCTTCTGCTGGTGGCACAGGATGGAGATTGCTGGTTGCTGTCTGAGCTGGGAGGGACTTCCCCCGGCCAAGGTTAGCTAAAGGGATGTCCCTTGCGGCGATAAGAGAGGTAATGACATCAATGCTGATGGGAAATCTTGGGGGAAAACCACCCTCCCTTCTAATCCTGGCTGCATTTTATAGGCTGCGAATGTGTGATGAGCTCTGAGCTCCTGGGCAGAACATCCTCTTTGAGGAAAAACAAAATCAAAACAAAAATAGAAATATTTTCAGATTTTTCTATGAAAACACCCAGAAAAAGAACATACAAAACACGGGCAAGGAATAAAGGCAAATCTACACTGAAAACATGCACCCAACCAGCAATTCCTGTTCAGCTGGCCACAGGCTTCCCCAACACAGCCCAAATCCGGGATTTCCAGGGTTCGTTACCTCCCCAGCCTGTTTGCCAGCCAGACCAGCTGAGGATGCTTCTCCCCCTTTTCTACCTTCCATCACTTTTCCCCTCACCATTCCTGGGCTTTGCCCAGCACGTGGTCACCCGCCTGCCTGCCTCATTATGGGGCGCGATCTTGGGATGAAGCAGATGCAGAACCATCCTCCACCCTCGGAGAACACAGGGGAAGAGACGGTATATGGTCTGTCAGTAATGCAGGATTAAAAAAAAAAAAAAAAAAAAAAAAAGAAAGAAAAAAGAGAGGAGGGTAGGAGGAGCAGGTCGGAGGCAGAAGCGAGGCATTTCCATCTTCCACAAGCCTTCTCCAAGCCCAAAGGATGCCTTAGGTTGCCACCTAGTGACTCCGGAGGCGAAGGACCTTCGCTTTCAGAGGGGCTGCGATGGGCACGCAGCATCGCCCAGCCACGCTGGATGTCGCAGGTGACGGGCACATCGCATGACCCAAATCCCCCCGCGCTCCCAAAGCCCCCCAGGAGACAGACCCTGGCCCATGGAGCCGCAGTTGAATCTCACCCAACCTGGTGATTCTGGGCTCAGGGAGCTGGAGCCACCACTGATGGTCCCCTGGTCCCCCTCACTCAGCACGTGAGGATGCTCGGCTGGCACCCTGCGGTCCCAGAGGCGATGATGCCCTTGGCGCTGGCACCCAGGGCCACCCAGCCCTGCCAGGTGGTGGCACCAGGTGGCCCGGGGATATCGCACGGAGTGGGACCCCAGTTGGGCAGCTCTGCCTCCAGCCACCCTCCTTGGAGCACGTGGGCTCCTGGGCGTGGGAACGGACAGCTGGAGAAAACGTCTTTTGGCAAAAAAAATGATAATAAAGGTTTGGCAAAGAGTTTTCATTGGGAAATCTCTCCTTGCTTTGTTTTTTAAGAGGCTGGAAATATGTGGTGCCGAGTGCTGCCCCTCCACCTGCACAGGGCGGCCGTCTGGGTATGAAAGAGATCTTTTCCATTTCACACTCCGATTTCTTTTATGAGGTTTTTTTGGATGAACATAACCTGGAAAGGGGGGAAAAAAAAAAAAAAAAAAGCAAAAAGCAGGGTCAGAGGGGGGAGCTGTAGGATTTTCT
>NW_010112351.1:45965-46511 GCF_000699245.1 Pterocles gutturalis | reverse complement strand
CTGCCGCTTCATAAAGCCGGCTTTATACCCCAGGAACAGCCAAGGGGGGCAGGGGGGGTAATTTATTTATTTGGGGCAGGGGCGCGTGTCCCCGGCGGTGAATGGGGGGGTGTGTGACCCGCTGCCACCCAGCACCCCATAATTTCTGCACCCTGACAGCACCCTTGGCTCCGTGACACCCCCGGTGACAACCGCAGGGGACAGCTCATTCCGATGGGGGGCGGGGTGACATGGCGCGTGCCTCCCCTGCCCGGGGACACGCTGGGGGTGAGTTGTCAGCCGGCTGTGGCCGGGGGAAACCTGCCGTGGGTAATTTAATCCCCGCAACATCGGCCTACCAGCTGTAATGAGGCTCATTATGAAGCCCTATTTAAAGCCTCATTTCAGCCAGACGAAAAATAAAACTCTGCAGTGTGGAGTGGGTCGGCGGCCCCCAATTAGAGGCATGCTGCTGCCAGCGGGGCTTCCTCCACCAAAAATCTGCAGAAATAAGTTATCTCCAAAGTGGCTGGAAATAATCCTCTAGAGATGCCGTGCCAGCAGGAA
>NW_010112351.1:18084-45934 GCF_000699245.1 Pterocles gutturalis | reverse complement strand
GAGAACATGAGACCGAGGTGTCATGGGATGGATGGCGAACACAAAGCAATGCTTTAAAGCATGGAAGATGCTGGAGGAGGAGGAGAAGAAGCCAAGACCATGTGTCCCTGGGGAGGCCTGGGGGGTTTGGGGGAAGCTGGTACCCAGCGCTGTCACCAAAACACTGGGGACAGGCCTGGCCCCAAAGTGGGAGGGGGGCAGGGGTCCGTTCCCTGGACCCTGCCTCAGGATGCAGGACATGGGGAGGGGTCACCCCCACGGTACCCCAAAGCGCTGGAGCATCCCTCCAGAAGGGATGCCTGCCAGGCTGGCTCGTTCCTCCATCCTGGATGGGTGTCACCACAAAGGAAAAGGCTGCGTGGTGTTTGGTTATTGGTACATCCTTCCGGGAGTGATGAAATTTCAGTTTCCTCCAAAATCTCAGAATCCCCCTGAACTCTTGTTTACTACGCGTGGATGCAGGCGGAGGACTACCCGAGTTTTTGCAATAAAAATAAGCTCAGTTTTGCTAACACCTGCTTTCCGCTGTTTAATAACGCCAAGCTCCTGTCTTGTATGCTCCTCTGTTTACTCTCCCGCAAATTATTTTTGTTCTCAGTTGACAAAGATAAATGATGGGATTAATATATATTGGAGAAGTCCCGGCGAACAGTTTGCGAGCAGAGAGGAAGGATTGATATTATTTCCCCCAGGTAACATAACACAGACAAACCGGATTAAGAGTAATTTGCTGTGGGGCTTATATGTGATCACGAGCCATTAGTGGAACACCATTTATGGAAATTGCTTTTTTCTAAAATAAAAATTAGACTGGCTTTCATTACCTCACCGGCGCTGGGCAAAGGAGAATTGTTCATTTTCAAAGAGAGGAGAAAAATGAGAGATGGCAAACTGTGCCGTGACAGATAACTGGGGGTTGCTGAATATTGGGGGGGAATAGGAGGAGGAACCCCTTTGTCCCTGCCATGAAACCTGAGTCAGGAAGGTTGGTGGTGACCAATATATAAGTAGATGTGATGTTTTCTTACTTTTCTTTTATCAGTTCTCTGCATCCTGGTCCTGCTATTCCCTCTATTGAGCCCCAAAGTGTAATTTTCTTTTTTTTTTTTTTAAGCTTGTTTGCTGGAGGAACACGCTTCTTAAAAACAGAGAAAAATTCTGATCTACAGAGCAAGAGGAAAAAAAAAAAAAAGCAGGAGGTCACAGGCAAAGCCCCTTCCCACCGCCCAGAGCATCACAGAGGGACTGGTCCCCTCCTGGCTGGGGCTCAAGGGATGTCACACACCTGGGGGCAGGTCTGTCCTCGCTCCGCTCAGCATGGATGCCTGGGTGGTTCCATCCAGCACCCTCTGGTCCACGCAGGAGCTGTGCTCCAGCAGTTAATAATATTCTGTTCGCTTCCCCAGGTTTAATAAAGACAAAGCTAAACCTTGCCTCAAAAGATGCCAGATTATACAGGAAGCTCCTAAAATAACTGCTTTTAAAGGTGGGGGTGGCCCAAACCCGTAAAATGTGGGCTTAATCCTGTGGCCTTCACACTGGGAAGGAGCAACAAACTCTAAAAATAAAATTGGCCAAATATAATAATATGAAATGAGCTCATCACTCCACCTGATCCACAGAAACCTCCCAGGACAAACGCCTTTTTTCCAACTACTTGATTAAAAAAAAAAAATTCCCCTCCCTGCCCAGAGCACTCAGGGCTTTTATCTCCAGCCCTCGGCGGGCACTGGGGCACTGCTGGGGGAGCACGGACCCCTCTGGGCTTTCCCGCCTCCTCACCCCACCCCATGGAATCCTAGGGGAGAAGCCAGCAGCCTCTCCTGGGGCTGGGGGTGCCCCTCTGCATCTCACCTGCAATAACACTCACATCCGTTTCAGCTTTGGCATCTGTTGCTTTTTGCACCTTTTTGGCAATGGGATCACTGGGAGCTGCAGGGAGGATGGATGCCAGGAAGCCCCTGTGCTCCCTGAAGCCTTTCTCCAAGCTCTGGGCAAAACCTGTGGCTTTTATGGGGTGTGCCTGAGCGGGTGTTCCCAAAGGGCTCTGCAGAGGGGATTGCCACACCCCAACCCTTCCACAGGTGGGGAAACTGAGGCACTCAGCACGATGAGCCAAGCGGTGGGAGCAAAGCCATCTGCAAAATTGCAATCCATCCTTTGCCAAAGCATGCCAGGAAAGGGGACAGAAATCAGAGCAGAGCCTGCTGAGGTCCCCCCACATCACCAAATCGCTGTCCCGGGACCCCCAAAGCCCCCATTGTGGCGAGGGGCTGCACAGCAGCATCCTCTATCAGCCCGGCACAGGCGCTGCTGCGGCTCCGTATCAGAATTCTGCCAGCCCGGAGGGTTTTGAAAACAATACTGGAAGTAATCCCTTTTGATCTGATGCTAATCCCAGATAATTGCTTTCAGGCTTGATAGGAAAACTGCATTTTCTTGGGGGGGGCGGTGGAATCGGTCAGTTGGGAAGGGCTTTGATTTAACAAGCGCTGTAGGTGCTTGTGTTAGCAGAGGAACCCCATTGTTCCCAGGGTGCCAGGAGTCATGACACGGGCCGTGATCCCGCGGTTAAACCCGGCTGGCTGCAGACATCCAGCCCGCAGAACGGAGCTTTGCTAAACCGCACCGCGCTCGGGACAATGCTGAAAAAAATACGTTTTTGGCATCGATGAGAAGTTAGGACAAACTGCTGCCCCGGGATGCTGCAGAGGTCAAGTACATCAGTGGTTTAGGAGGAGATGGGATAAAAGCATCGCTAAAAAAATGTATGATGTCCCACCCCACGCCTGCACCTGGGGGGTACCACAGCTTTGCACCCCGTTTGCAGGGTACAACATGGATTTGGGGAATCTTCAGCCTCCTTAGGCGCCGTGACCCCATCACCAGACGGATTTCAAGCTCTGTAAATGCCAAACCCGAGCAGCCCGGAGGTGTAAAAGCTCCAGTGCGAGCACCTGGGTGCTGCTTTAACGGGAAAGGTGGTTTTGGCTGGCAGCTTGTGGGTCACAGCGCTCTGACTCTGTGCCCCCGGAGCCGCGGGACAGCGGGGCATTCTTCCTGCCTCGCCTCGAAAACCACCGAACAATGGCTCTGCCATTGCTCATTAACCACAGGTTCCCGCTTTATGGCTGCGGGTGTCGGAACGTTAGTCATGGCCGAGGCAGGAAGAACAAGGTGATTTTGTAGCCGTATGAAGGCTGCACATCAGGGTTGGTTTTTTTTTTTTTTTTTTTTTTTTTTTTGTGAAATATTATCTCCCCAAAGAAGAATTGGTTCGTGGTGGTTGATTTAGGCAGGGAAGGTCCTGGCGAAGGCTTTGAAGGTGATTGTGGGGATGGGCGGGGTGTGGGGTCCCAGAAAGACACCCTAAAACCAGCCAGGGAGAAGAACCAGAGGAGAAACGAGTGGCCTGAGACCCCCTGAGCTGGGATCAGGCTGGGTCGACCGACGCTGAACAACCCCAGCAAAGCTTTACCTTCCCCCTGCCGTTAAAATAACGTTTTCAGGCGGATTTTTCGCAGGGCAAGGGTGGAAAAACAGGCAGAGGTGTCGAACCCAAGGTGGCTCCGCTCTTTTGGCCAGGGAAGGTTTGCCGGAGGGTCCCGGAGCAGAAGTTCGGAGCGTTCCTGCTGCCTTTGCGCTGAGGTCCTTCGCCCACTGGAGGGAGCAGACGGCAAACGAATCGGGGTGTGGGTTGGAGGTTGGTTTGGATCTGCACCGGGGCTGGGGAAGTGTGGGTAGATCTTGCTCCAGCCAAAGAAAAATATTAAATAAATTTAAAACCGGAGAGAAGCGTGATTTGTTTAATTCTGGACTCTGATTTCCTGCCTTTTAAAGAGGCAAGAAACTCCAGGCACCCCACGGAGCTTCCCCTTAATTTAGTTTATAAGTCAGTACAGCTGTCTTGATTTTTAAATAAATAAAATGTCCATAGAGACAATGAAATGAGATGAAACCCGGGAGGAGCTGTGGAAGTCACTGAGTCCTGTGCTGGGGAACCTGAATAATTCCAATTAAATATTTCAAAACCTCAAAAGAGGGGAAAGGAGAGGAGAGGAGAGGAGAGGAGAGGAGAGGAGAGGAAGGGAAGGCATGGCATGGCATGGCATGGCATGGCATTGGTGCTGGGACGCCCCGAGGGATGCTGGCCAGTATACGCAGGGGGTCCTGCATCCTCCCACCCAGAGATGCTGAGGTGCCTGACCTTTTGCAAAGCTGTTTCTTCAAATCTCTTCCAGCATTTGCCCATCCTCTAGGTGCTTAAATGGCTTTCACAGGCTAACTTTCAGCTGTTGTGCCCGAAACGCGCTTTGGGTGTGTGAGCTGATGCTGGGTGTGAGCCCTCTCCTTGGTCCCAGCGAGGTCCTCTGGCCCTGGACCATATGTGTCCCATGGCTGGTTTACCTCCATGAATGCCTCTGCTGCCTGAGGGAGCTCACAAATTTGCAGACACCATCCCAAAACATCACTTCTTGGACTGCGGCATCCCGACTGCTCAGGGAAGGGGAAGAGCCAAGGGAAATGTCTCAGACCACTGAGAAGGGTTGTGATGAGCCTTTCTCCTCTGAAAGACCATTGATCTCTCCTTCTTTTTTTTTCTTTTTTTTTTTTTAGTAGATTCCCCCACTTGTTAGGATAAATGCTTGCTGGTGGGAGCGTGACGGAGGGAAATGCTGCGTGTAGGAGCCCAAGCAGGAGCTAGCTGAGATGTACCGTCCGTCCATCCAGCGTGATGCTGGCAGCTCCATGCTCTTGGGGTTCTTCAGATATTTTTTTCTTGCTTTGAAGGTGTGTTTTATGCCTGTTTTGACTGCAGGCATGCAAAGAGGAAAAAAAAAATCACACCCAATGTGATAAGACCGCGCGTGGCACCACTCGCCACTATTAGTACAGCCAGCCGAGCAATACTGACGGGGAGGATTGGTGGTTTCCCAGCAGAGCCAAGTCATTGCCTGACTCATGAATACACACGGGGTCCCAGACAGCTCGTTTACAGTTTAAACACCTGGGCTGGGGTGTGAGAGATCTAGATTTGTTTATTGGTACTAGTCCAGGTCACAACTTCCCTCAAGACATGCCTCTGCGGGGCCCGATCCTGCACCCCATGGAGCCCTTCCAGGGAACTCCATAGCCCCTGGAGTGTGGCCACCAGCTTTCCAGAGCCTTTAATTCTCCTTTGTGATCACAATTCCCTTTGAAAACCAGACCTGCTGCCCTCTCCTTCATCCAGGCATGTGGCTTGAGGGTCCTTGACAGGTTGTCTGTTAAACGGAGACGATGCCTTTGGATGCGATGCGATTGTCTGCTCGATGGCTTTGGAGGAACAAAAGGCTCCTGTTCACAAGCTCCAGCATGCCATGCGGGGATGATTATAGAGGTTACAGCTTAAAGAGAGTTCCCACTTACTTCAGTGGCTGAAGGACTATCCCTCTAATAGCCCTAATTAAGAATTATCCTGGTATAATATAGTTATTATAGTACAGCCTGATTTTATTCCATTTTTTTGGGATCCATGTGATGCTGCCACAATGCCCCCATTCTCCACTGGCTCCTCGACCCCTGCAATTCACTGCAGATGGAGCCAGGGGGAATATGCTCTTGCATAATGTGCTCCCTTCGAGGGCCAACCCAAACCTCCACCTCCATGGCTGGGGCAGAGCTGGGCTCCTCGCCCTGCAGAGGGAATGCTCCGACTTAGGAATGGAAAATAATCCAGGGAGTGTTTTATTTCACTTTGCCCATCTTGGTGGAAATGCCTCGGTGAGCTGTTGTCCCACTGCTGGATCCCGGGGGATGTCCCAGCTGGAGATGCTCCGATGGGCAGCCAGCCCCGGCCCCGCTCCCCGCCAAGCGCCCGCAGCTCCTGCCCCCCCAGCAATGCCCCCCAACATTTCCTCGCTCTTGCTGGTTGACACCGGCTTGTGGTGTGTGATGGAGAGATTCTTGCAG
This sequence comes from Pterocles gutturalis, assembly GCF_000699245.1. Taxonomy (NCBI): domain Eukaryota; kingdom Metazoa; phylum Chordata; class Aves; order Pterocliformes; family Pteroclidae; genus Pterocles; species Pterocles gutturalis. Next base: position 39,982 of record NW_010112351.1, on the reverse strand, counting down.
CGGGGCCGATGCCTTCCAACCCCCGTTACTCGTGTCAGGAACTCCCCCGTTGCTCTGGTGACATATTTTCTTTTCCACAAGATGTTCCTGATGCGGGGAGCAAATGAAAGGAAAGTTTTTGAAAGGAAGCAGCTGAGGCTCTGGGCTGCCACAACATTCCTGCCGCCGACTTCAGCCTTTTGCTGCACAAGCCTTTAACTCCCAGAACACACTAAAGCAGCTGACCAGGATTGATCTCCCTGGAAATATGACTTTTAGCATCTGTCTTCACCCCTGTGCACCGTGCTCCCTAGCGTCTTACAGAGAACACCAGCAGGAAGAAGGAAGCCAGTTTAAAGCCTGCCATCCAAAAGTCCCGTCCAATCTGCCCATAACCGAGGGGCTCGCCAAGGTTTCCTGTCTCAGAGCCTTGGAAGAGCTCAGCGCAGTCTGAGGCTGCAATGTGGCTTTATTATGCAATAAAATATTAAGAAAGCATCAAAATGTCCTGGCCAGGGTGATGGGAGGAGCAGGTACACTGACCATGGGGAGGGATGCTCTGCAGAGAAAAGGGAGAAAAACCTGTTCACACTCAAGGGGTTGCTTGCACGTGGTGGTGCCAGCAAGCTGGACCTTAAACCCCAGGCAGGGTACCAGGAGTTGAGCAGGGATGGAAGCACCGGGCTCCTGGGCAGCGATACCCCACCAGTACAACCCGCTCCATCGCTGCTGGCACTGGGGGGAGATTTCCCAGTGCCTGGTCTGGCGCATCGTGGTTTGGTGGGACGGCCAGGCTCTGGGAGTGTTTGTGGAGATGCCCATCGCGGATGCACAAAGCAAGGCTGTGTGTTGAGAAGACATGAGAGCATCTGCAGAGCACATCTGGCATGGGAAAAACCTTCCAGACCTTGACGATCGTTGAATTCATTTAATAAATACGGTTGATAGTCTTAATTGGAACCATACTTTCCCAGAGTCCATCGCTCCAGACAGAAAGAGGCTGGGGAGAGAAATCTGGGAGCAGAGACATTGCTCGTTGTCAAATGCAGGGCTGAGAGCAAGATGCTGCCGGCAGTGCAAGATGCTGGCCGCTTCCTAATAAAGGTTCCTAATTAGCACCGAGCACTTCTGGGACGCACAGCTCCTGTCTGCAGGGGAGAGAACGGGAAGGGACCTGATACCAGGACAAGAACCTCGGTACCTTCGGCTCCCTGCTGCCTCTAAAATAAAGCTTAAGAAAAACATATTTTATTTTTTGGGTGCCAGGAGTGCTGTGATTCCAGGAATCATGGAATATCTCGAGTCAGAAGGGATCCATAAAGGGTCATGGAGCCCAGCTCCAAGGAATCACAGAATCACAGAATATCTTGAGTTGGAAGGCACCCACAAGGATCATCAAGTCCCACTCCCCACTCCTTGCAGGAGCATAACCGTATGTAACTTTATGTAACTGCAAAAGACTTCACTCTGCTTTGAAATAGTCTGAAGTTGTTAATCATGATAATAAATAAGAACAGCAGGAGAACTGCTGGGAGGGGGCTTTCCCTGGGCAAACCCCCAGCCTGCCCTTGCTGGAGCCCTTGGCTGGAGCCTGGCGCTCCCCATGTTTTCACAAGGGGCCCCACAAATATTTAACTCCAGCAAAGGGAGAAAACCCGGTGTAGTGGGCTGGGATGGATAATGTTTGCCCAGAAGAGAGGGTGAAAGACTGTGGAATTTATTGATTGGATTCCCGTCGGAACCTGAATGGCTTCTCATAACCCAGGAGTAGGTAATGGCTTGGCAAACAAGGGCGTCCCCAGCACACTTGGCTGGAGGCATTTCTGGTTTGTCCCGGGGAAATGAAAGGGGAGGGAAAGGTGAGGACCCCGTTTCGCTTCCCCAGGATGCCCTCCCATCTGTAGGGGGTGGGCACATTCCTCCCTGGAAAACCCTGCCTGCAGTATCTGTGAGGATGCTCGGGATCAAGTTCAGCATCCCAGCATTAAGCATGAGTCACCTGCATCCTTGTCCCTGCCCAGTTCCTGCTGGTCCTTCATCCCTACTGAAACCCTGCTGGCCCTTCATCCCTGCCCAGTTCCTGCTGGTCCTTCATCCCTACTGAAACCCTGCTGGCCCTTCATCCCTGCCCAGTTCCTGCTGGTCCTTCATCCCTACTGAAACCCTGCTGGCCCTTCATCCCTGCCCAGTTCCTGCTGGTCCTTCATCCCTACTGAAACCCTGCTGGCCCTTCATCCCTGCCCAGTTCCTGCTGGTCCTTCATCCCTACCGAAACCCTGCTGGCCCTTCGTCCCTGCCCAGTTCCTGCTGGTCCTTGATCCCTGCCCAGTTCCTGCTGGTCCTTCATCCCTGCCCAGTTCCTGCTGGTCCTCCATCCCTGCCCAGTTCCTGCTGGTCCTTCATCCCTGCCCAGTTCCTGCTGGTCCTTCTCAGGGTAGGGGAGATGGGACAAGGACCTGGAGAAGGAAGCTGGGGAGAGGAGCTGCCCAGTAGTGGGACTGGGTTCACTGGTTTTTCTCCCATCCTCCCAGCACACATTGCCAGGAGGGGGTCTGAGCTTCTGGAGGGTGATCTGAGCTTCTGGAGCAGGTGGGACTTTGCTGTCAACCAGCATCAATAGTCCCCTGTTGTCAGGGGGGAAAAGGAAAACTGGCAATTTTCTTCAAAAAGCCAGCAATTAAAAAAGCTCCTATGGGGAAAAAAAAGCCCATTTATTTATTGGATAAAACTTAGAGTTATTTTTCAATTTTATTATGTAAAACAAAAATAATTTCCAGGTAGAGAGAGGGGTTTTTTTTCCCCAATTTCTGTCATCTTTTTCTGCCCATCCCAGCAAAGCTCTTGGGAATTTTATATCATTTCCTGCCTAGATTTCCTTGATACAGTGAGAAAAGCATCCATCTAAGAGTGCACAAAGGCTGTCAGTGTATCTCTGTGGGGTGCCCCAGTTTAAACCAGTTAGTGACTGGAGAAGGCACAGCTGGCAACAGCACTTGGTCACCAAGGTGGAGGGCAACGACTCCGCTAGCAAGCATCCAGAGACGCAGCCCCAGGCTGGAGGGATTTTCTGGGAAAGCAAGCCCTGCCTACATGTATGTGCCAAAAGGGGTGTCCCCAAAAAGTTGCGAGGTGGGTGTCTGCCTGTCAGGCACGCTCACCTGCTCTCCCCCTCCCCATCTCAAGAGACACCATCGTTTGCTCATGCCTGCCGCAACCCTTTTTTCCCTTTTTTTCCTTTTATTTTCTTTATTTGCTTTTATTTTCCTTCATTTCTTTTCTTTTATTTTCCTCATTTTCTTTTATTTTCTTTATTTCCTTTTTTTCAGCATTTTCTTTTCTTTTCCTAATTTCATTTTTTATTTTCTTTTATTTCCTTTCATTTCCTTCATTTCCTTTTCCCCCCTCTCCATTCCACGTGTTTGCACTCAGCTCCCCCCATTTCCACCTCCTGAGCACCACCTCTCTAAAAGCCAGCAGACCTGGGGCTGTTCAAGCCCATCCCAATGGTGATGCTGAACCAGACCCAAAGCCGGCGCCGCTCCTTGCTGCTGTGGGCAAACCGAGCTGGTCCAGGACCCGACCTCACTCCCTGCCTGCTCTTGGGATGATTCCCCCCCTAATCCCTTCACCAGGAGCTTTTGCAGCCCTTCGCCCACCTTTTGTCCAGGCAGGGCTCTCCAGACAGGTGCAGGCAGGAGGATGAAGGGGAAAAAAAACAAAAAGAAAAAAAAAAAGGGAAAAAAACTTAAAAAGAAAAAAAAAGCAAAAAGAAAAAAGAAAAAAAGAAAAACAAAAAGAAAAAAAAATAAAAAGAGGAGCCAAGCCTGACCTTTAAAGTTTTGTCCCAGCTATGTCTCCCCGCTGAAAGCGCCCCGGCTTACACAAATAACTTTTGACCTCCGGCCCCCTCGCTTGTGTCGCCGCATTGTGCCAGGAGCGTTTGTCTGGGGGCTGTGACACATGGCCTTTCGGGCTGGGGGGTGAGCAAAGGCTGGGGCATGGCTGCTGCCTGGGGGGTGAGCTGTGAGGGTGCCGCCTTCGCCTTCAGCAGCCCCGCTTTGGGGGCGCAGGGGTGGGCGACGGGGAATGGGGCTGCAAGGGGAAAAAGTAAAGCGTTATTAAAAAAAAAAAGAAGGAAAGAAGTAGCAAAAATAAGAAGGAAGAAAAGAAGAGAAAAAAGGGAAAAGAAGAAAAGAAAAAAGGGAAAAAAAGAATAAAAAAGGAAAAAGAAAAAATAAGCAAAAAAGGAGGGAAAAAAGAAGGGAAAATGAAGAAAAAAGGGAAAATGGAAGGAAAGAGGGAAAAATGAAAAGAGAAGGAAAAAGGAAAAAGGAAAAAGAAAAAAGAAAAAAGAAGGAAAAAAGGAAGGAAAAAGGAAGAAAAAAAAGGAAGGAAAACGAAAAGCAATGTTGCATTGCAATTTTTCAGTTGTGGCTGCAGGCAGAGGTCTGGGAGCCATCCCTGCAGCTCTCTGGTGGCAGAGTAAATAAATTAGTAAATTAGTGGGGACGCAGTGACATCCATCGTGCCACGCTGAGTTACATCACTTTACGAGCTGACCCGCGGCCCCAGGGGGAATGGGGCCAACATACCCCAGCTGAGGGGCTGCCCTTCCAGCATCACCGCTGCAAATCAATGCCTAGAGCCGGCACATCGCGCTCCTCTTACTGAAACACTCCATTTGCCTCGGAAAACGTGCCCAGCGCTTGGCAGCATCCTCCGCTGAAGCATCCTCCGCCGACAGGAGTTATGGGGCCAGTCTCGGGGGGCTGGGGTGATTCATGTCCACCCCGCAGCCATCCTCGCACAAGAGGAATGTGCCTGTTTTCAAGACAGATACGGTCTTCATTTCAGCCTCTTTATATCATGCCCTAATAAGATAACATCGGCTTTAATTTTCTGCATTCCTCCTCCAAACTCAGGATATTCCTCAACCCCCAAAGCCCGTCTTTCCAAGACCTCTGGGCACCCCGCCGTTGATATAACACCGCCTTTACCGCTTGCCGTCACACGTGCCGTACCAACCTTACAGCATAAGCCCATAAGCCGCCTGTTATTTCTTTTTTCATCCTTCTAAAAGGATTATTTCAAAGCCAATTTTTACAATTGCATCCCCGATGAGGAGCGCGTCCCCCAGGGGTGTTCAGCCAGGGGAGCAGGGAAAGCACGGCAGGCGCTGTGTCCTCACTCAGCGTGGTGTTCGGAGCATCCTTTTAACAGCCGGGATGGTGCCCTGCTTTTCCCAAATCAACCTCCACGTCCTGCTTCTCGGGGTTGCGTTGTGCTAGGCGATGTTTTTGGCCACCTGAGGTCCAGGGGAACCTGCCTTTGAAGGTTGCCTTTGAAGGTGTCCTCCCCCAAAATCTCAGAGTCATCACAGGCCACCGCTTGCACGATGAAGGGAAGTGAAGATTATTTCATAAAAGTCAGTCCTGTCTGATTCGATAGCATTTAAGTCAGCGAAAATGCATCGGGTGATTACGTTGCACTTAATACTCGGATAATGGAACAACGAAAGATGTGTGTTTGCATTTTGTAAAATTAAACTGTATGCAGTTATTTATCTTTTACCTTAATTGTTTGAGCTTGTTTCTAATGTAAACTGTTGTAATTTTAAATAAATATAATAGAAAAAACTTTCCTAGGTATCGGAAATCCAGAGCAAATTTACTTTGCAAATAGGCTTTGTTAGGTATGCTTTACGCCGAGGATCCTAAACTGACGTTTTCATTCAAAAATATTTGGAATCCTCTGGCACAGGGGCTGCTGGAGAGAGCTGCAGAAGAGGAGAGGACCTGGCTGATGAGACAGAGCCCACTCCCACTGATAGCCAGAACCCCACTGGTCCCGGCTGCGCCAGCTCTCTCCTCATGGACCTTTGCATCGCTCTTCTACAAGAGGCGTAAAAATAGGACCGAGGCATGGCCGGGCGTGTTCTGCGGGTCCTGCCGTGCGTGGGTTGGGTGGTTGAAAGTGCAGGACTCCAGGTCTTTCATCTTCCGTTGCACCGCAGCCAAACATTAATGACTCGGAAGACATGCCCAAGCGCGCCTTCGCCACGCCACCGGGTATCCGAGCGCTCGCTTCAGCTTGGGCAATGGCTTCAGGACTCCCGGCAGCGAGCAGTGATTTTAGGATAAATTTTTCAATGAAGTCTGTCATCACAGCACGTAAAATCCCAATTACCTGCACTGGGAAAGTACAGGTACTGCTTTGTAGCTCTTTGAGGAGTTCTAGAGATGATCTCGGTTAAGCCCGAGATGTTGATTAAGGAGGTGAATGCAACTGTTGGCTCTGCCCCGAGGGGTTGTTATGAATGTGGCTGTTTGTTTTGCCAGCACCTCGAGGGAATGCTCCGACAAAGGGAAAGCGCGGGGTTGAAAGGTAACCCCTGTGATTAACGACATCTACCTCCAGTGTGATGTCTTTATCACGGGGTGGTCTTATTGATTTCGAGTTGAGCAACCTGGGAAGTGGAAAAAAAAGAGCTTGTAAAAGTGAAAGCCTGGTGAAAATTAATTAATTGCCAAAACAAAAGTGTCAGCGTTCCGCACGTAGCCGGAACCGGGCGGGCAGCCCCATCTCGCAGGGTTCTTGCGGTGGCTCTGTAAATCATGACGGATGTTTCTTTTATAGCGTGCGGTGAATCAAAAAAGGCAAAATAGGAATGCTGGGGTTGGTTCGGGCTTGTTAGCTGAGTATGCCAAGAGGATTTTTTGGATGACTGCAGCCCTCCTGACAAAGGGAATTCTTCAGGAGGGGTTTCAGCTGGGTCAGGGCGCCAGCAGATGTGCCCGTGGGTTGGTTAACTCATAAGCTTTGATATGGAGGTCCCAGTTCCCAGTTCCTATACTGGAACCATCCCTGATGCTCAGGTAAAGCTACTAGGGCAGGACCAAGCTCGTGCTCATCAGGGACAGGCAATTCCAAAACCTGACCCCAAAGACCGGCCCCAAGTCCTCTGGGATGAGGACAGCTAGGCTTCGGGGCGGATGGCCCTGCGTAACTCGGATCAAGGATCCCAGATGATCGGACGTTGCCCTTGGTTTCCCTCGTATCAGCTGTGGACATGATGGAAGCGAGAAGGTGCCAGGAGGAAAATACCCCTGAACATCAGCTTTGTGGGGAACAGGCAAATTCGATTTAAATGAGGGTGCCCCCACTATCTCATAAAAACCCCCAGCACTCGTGAGAAACTTCCCTCCGTGCCTCCTCAGCAGCGGCTGCTCTTCTTTGCCTTTGGTTCCTTTAGATGGCACCATCCTCCTGCGCTGGTGCCGCGCCGGAGCCCGGCTCAATTAGCATTCACCCTGCAAAAAGAGGAAAATTCCTTCATAACGGGCGGCGGGCAGCACGGCGGTAATTGAGGTGGTGTCAGCAACTCCATTACAAGCCCAGAGCAGCCGCCTTCCTCCTTTTTATAGGTATCGCTGGGCAGGATGACGCTTCAGACATGACCTTCCCGTAGGGCGTGAGCAGCCGGTGGGACCGCTCCTGGTTCGGGGAGATGGGTACGAGGTGTGAAAGCCTGTGGGATTACACCAGCTACAGAACCGGGCTTTTGGCTGGGAAGAAATGGGAATGGGCAGCAAAGGGTGTCCCCATCCAGAGCCCAGCGAGGTGCTGGGGAGGTGCTGAGCCAGCACGGTGCAGCCCCGAGGGGTGAGGAGCACCCGGTCCCGTGGACACCATGCTCTGGGTGCTCTCCAACGGGAGGATGTGGACCATTGTGGAGGTTGTTGGTCTCTAGGGACCATCCTCACCCCACGGACCATCCTCACCCCAATGGACCATCCTCACCCCAATTAACCATCCTCACTCCAATTAACGGGCCTTTCTTCGTCAGGCATCCTCTTGATTCCTGGATCCAACCATCCGCAAAGTCCGAATCCTCCTTTAGGAAACCCCTTCTCATGCTTTGAGCTCCGGAAACAGGCTCTTGCTTTTCTTGCTGGGAACTTCGCTCGTCTCCGAAGAGCACCTGGGATGTCCCCATGGCCGGGGCCCATCTGGCAGAGCCCGGGCTCATCCCTGGGCAGATTAAAACCAGAACTAGGCAGGTCTGACCTTTTGCAAATAAGGACAGAGCCACAGCGAGTCGCCTTCGGGAGCAAAGGGCTTCCAGAGGAGGGGACACCAGGGTTTTGCCCAGGTCACTGAGTGAGCATCGTGCCGAGACGATCGCCCACCCGGGGAAATCCAGGCCAGGGCTGTGGGTACAGGTCCCTGCCCTCCAGCAGCCCCGAAAAGAGCAGGACCCTCTGTGCCAAGGGGCAGGGAAGGAAAAGAAAGTCAGCCTTTGATTTCTTTCTTTTCTCTTTCTTCTTTTAAGAAAAAAAATCCAAAAATAATCACAATTTTGAAAACACAGAGAAATAGTCTCATCTGTCATTCAAAATTTAGGGAAAACGTGGACAGCAGCAGAGCTGGGTCTTTCTCCCAGTAACTTTTTCCCCCTCCTGGGATTTATTTTCTTTAAACACAACACCAGAATCAACAACACTTGAATCTTTCTACCCAGCAGAACATGATTTTCTCCGGCTAAGGAGGCTGTGTCCCCTCCCTGCCCCGAAAAGCCTCCTGCCCTGGAACAATGCAGCCACGGGGGATTCCTGGGGCCAGCCCAAATCCCTTGTTCCCCCAGCCCGCTCCCAGCTCTGCAGCCTTGTTCAAGCTTTTAGAAGTGCAAATAAATCCCCAGAAATGGGGGGGAACAGCCCAAGCCGTGGGGCAGGAGCTCTCCCCACCCAGCCTGGGACAGCATGCGGCTGTCCGGGGAAGAGCTGCCTCTCCATCCTTTGGTTTATTTTTCATGCTTTTTTTTTTTTAAATTATTTTCACTATCAAGGGGGTTTGGCTGGTGGCTCTGAAGCAAGCTATGCGTCGGGGTCGTAGCTCCATACGGTCTCTCTCCTATACACCAGGGGCCAAACCCCGGCTGATGGTTCTCAGGGCTGTGCCTCCACACCCATCCCTGTGCTGTGGCTCCCCGAGAGGGATCAAAACCACCCCCACACTGTGCTGCAAGGATTTTTTTGGCTTTGCAAGGCTCCCTCATCAAACCAATGCTTGAGAGTTAAAAAGGGATCCCAAATACATTCTGGGTCTGGGTAACTGGGGTGTCGTGAAAGCATGAATTCACCCCAAATACGCGTTGAGGATGCCAGGGTCTGGGGGAGTCAGTGCCTCACCCGGGCTGGGTGTATCTGACCCGTGTTGGTGCCGTCAGAGGGCGAAGGGTCCACTCGTGGAGCAGCACCAGGAGGAGAACAGTTCCTTGCAGCCAAAATACGCACGACGCTATCGATGCTTTTCCTCCCAAACAAGCCAGCCCCACCCGCAGCGAGCCCAGCGCGACCCTGCATGAGTCCCTTTTCTTTTATCGATTTCCCTCCGCCTTTTGTTCCCCCCCAGCCTTTGTCTCTGCCCAGCCCAGGGCTGCCGAAGCCGGTGCCCAGAGCAGCCACGGGGACACCAAGGATGCTCGTCCCTCCCCAGCCCGGGGGTCCCTCCAGCACTCACCCTGCCTTGCCCTCGCCCGGGGGGGGTCCCCAGCCAAACCAAGCCCCCATTCAGCACGTCGGTCCCGTGCCGTGCGGGAACTCGGCATTTTGGGGGAGAGCCCGCGGCGTTGTTGCAACGGCCGAATTTATTTCATTACCTGGAAAAACAGCTCGTGCCTCCTCTCGCTGCTGCGTGCCAGTCCTGGTTACTTTCTGACTTATTTGTTCCGTCGGTTTTTTGCCCGTCTCATCGCTAAATACACAGAGTCACTCGCTAAGCATTGCGCTCCATGTTCTGACCCTTTATTAGGCATCGCTCAGCCGGCAGCGGGAGCAAATCTCCGCTCCTTCCCACCTTTCTACCTTTATTTTCCTTCTGCGTGACTTGACGGAGCAGGGGGGAAAAATTGCTCAGTGTTGTTTAAATAGCCTGGAAGTGTTTCTGTGCAGCGGTAGAACCCCCACGAACCATTAAAGTTTCACATTTCCTCCCCACAGCTACAAACCCCTGGGCAGCAGAAAATAAGGATTATGTGTGCAACCTGAAGTGCGATTATTTGTTGGTGATGTCGAGTATGGGATGAGCGTGAACTTACAGAGAGTGAAAGAGTAACAACCGGAATATTAAAAAAAAATTGCAGAAAAAAATCAAAATACTGAATTTTCATATTTTAACACAGTTTTGCAGTGCTAAATTTGCCCTCCCCACATTCATGCCCTCACCCACCCGTCGCAGCACGGAGTTTGCAGCAGCTCAGATTTCCCCCAAACTCGCAGGCGGAGGAAGGAGCCGTGATTTAGGGAACAGCAGCGGTGGGAGAAGCTCCTTCCCTTTCCCACCCGCTCGCCGGCTACAAAGCCGGGGAGATTTTCATTTCGGAGCCGGTCGGAACAATTTTGTCCTGGCGACCCCGCTGTCTAACCCTGTTTGCTGAGTTACGCCGGGTTTGCTGACAACTTCTACTTGAGTAAATTGTATTTAGACAACAATATATTTCATTCAGGTCTTTCGCGGCGTCTGGACCAAGGTCAGTTTTATATTCTACTGAAATCATAAAGTGACACTTGAGATAAACAGAATGTTTACTCTCTCCATGTGAGCCCGAGCTGATATGTAAATTTATCCTTATTCTTTCATCAAATTTGCATTTACCCTCTTAGTCAAACACTACAGGGTTCCAAATCAAACAGCTTTAATGGTGGTCAGCCCTTTATGACCGATCGCCATATCAGAGAGAAAGAACCGGCAATTTAGATTAAAATGAAAAGAGTAACACAACATAACGAGCGTCATCCGGTTCGCCGTAATTGGATAAACTTTTCATCCCAGCGCCCGTGTTTGGATGCTCGGCTGCCCGGAAAGCCCCCGCCGGCCTCTCCCGCTGTTATTCCCGTGTCTTTATCTGCCCCGCACAGACCCTGCTCACCTCGAATCATTTTTTTCCTTCTGGTCAAGCAAGCCAAGTGCCACTAAACAAATTCTGGCGTGGGTTTTTGTGTTGGGTTTTTTTTTTTTCATTTTCCCCTTACATTGAGATAAAAGAAGGGGACTTGATTCACATCACCGAGCTGCCGCGTTCCTTTCTATCTGCCCGGCTCAGGGCAGGGTGGAAGCAAACGTGGCTCAGCAGAGGAAACCCGAAGGTGGGCTGGGGGGTCTGGTTGATTTTTTAGTGCAGGATGACGCTACGCTGGCAGGCAGCCTGTTTCCAGGAATCACAAGCTGGGCACTGTGAATGTGGTCTGATGCCATGGGGACGGGCTGGGGGGTAAAAGGCCCTGGGCAAGAACTTCTGTAAAGCCTGACTGTAAAATAACAGATGGAAAAACACAGCTGGGGAGGCAGGATGACAATAGAAATCCTCCAAAAAACAAAACCAAAAATTTTAAAAAAGGAAAATACTTATCACATAAGTTCGATACGCACATAAATACGGTTTTATGAACCAAGGGGGGTGGTTTCTGTGCCCTGAGTGCCCCACAGCGCTAGGCTGAGACCCCACAACTCGTTTCATGTGTGCCTTAAGCCTGTACCCAAAGGGAAAAGATTTTTTTTTTTTTTTGGTCACAGCTAACATTTTGGGGGGTGCCAACATTTTGGCTGGTCCAAGGAATGAAGGAGCAAAGGGGGTCTGAAGCCAACGCCAGTGCTGTCCCCAGAAGGAGAGAAAGAAAGGAAGAAAAGAAACCAGGAGGGACGTTCGGGAGCAGCTCTCGCTAGGTAACAGCAGGTTGGGTGCCTGGAATGCCGGAGCCACCGAACGGCTTCATCCAGCACCGCTGCCACCTCCCCTCCCTCCCACGAAACAACCACCAAAAAACCCCAAACCCCACAAGCAAGGCAAAGAAAGAGGAGAGAGAGGAAAAAAAAAGAAGGGCTTAGAAAAAGAAAATTTAAAAAAGAGGACTAAAAAATAATTTAAAAAAAAAAGCAGGAGGAGAAGGGGAAATAAAAGAAAAAAAAAAATGAAGGGAGAATTTTCCTTTTCAGCGCGGCTGTCAAATGGATCTGTTCTGGTGGGAGGGCTGGGAGGGAACAGATATCTGCCTCTCTCCGGAGCCTGCAAGTATTTCTGCCATTCACGAAGCCAAGGGATGCCACACACATTCTGTTTGTTCAACATAAGCAAACAGATTGTAAACTGGCTGATAATTTTTGTACTGACAATGTCATTTACAGCTGTCAGCCTTTTGTCTGTCATGTTTGCTTTATTCAAATATGAACCAAGTGGACCTCCCTTCCACCGCTTTCTTCTGCATTAAAATCACATCAATTCCGTTCCATTCTGTCTTATCTAAAATTCATTGGAGGCCAATCACTTGGATGAATGCTTTGGGGTTTCCATGGAGGCAAGAAGTCTAGTGTGGACTTCAGGGGATTAGGAAGTTTCAGATTTAAAGCCTTGAAGTGCACGTTTCTTTCAGTTCTTTCTTTTGATTGCAGAGGAAGGGGAAAGAAAAAAAAAAAAAAAAAGAAAAAATACAGGAAATTTCAAGCTAATTTTATTTTTTGCCAGCGCCCCAGCACGAAGCCATCCCCCCTCTCGGCGTACGTGTGTGCATGTCTGGACACCCTCGGATGATGAGTTTTTTTTGCTTAAGCACAATTTATGGCTGTGATTTTTCCAGTTGGGCTAAAAAGGAATATCCTGTACCGGCATCTATTCCCCCCCAGCCCAGGATCCTCAACAGGATGCTCACCACTGGCTCCTATAATAAATTCAGCCCCATCTTCAATTAGATTGATTTGGATCCAGCTGCTTCCCAGGGTGCTGCCCGCAGGTCTGGAAGCATCTCCCTTTGTTAATAGAGGTCATGGCACTTTGTGTTAAATAATTCACACCAGGCTATCTGTCTGTCTGTCTGTCTGTCTGGGGGCAGCTGCAGATGTTGCTGGTTGCTGCGAGCCCCGCGCTCGCCCACGCACCGGGATAACCCAGCGTTGCACGCCGGGGATATTTATTTTATATTTGTCGCTCCAGCGCTGAGCCGATGGAAAGCGGGAGGGAGGCAGCGCAATGGGGTGAATTTGTGTTGACTTCTCCTTTTTTCAATTTTCTTTCTTCTCTTCCCTTTTTTTCAATTTTTTTTTTTTTTTTTTTTTTTTTTTTTTTTGGTAGGTTTTATTTTTGGTGCTGGGCACTGTGTTGGAGCTGGTTTTCCTGGGCTGGTCCAGAGCCAGACCCCAGCTGCCATTTTCAGGTTAAAATAGGCAAAAGTGGAAGGAGCCAGATCACAAACTCTGCACAAATATCTCGGTTTCACATGCTGTGGGCAGAGGGGGGAAGGAGCCGTTTGCCCAGAGAAGGCGGGGTGCACCCCCCCTCCTGGCTGTCCCACTGGGGAGGGGACACAGGTGACAATTAAAGTCGTCTTTTTCCTGTCTTGCCTCATCTTCCTTTCACTATGCCCAGTGATTAAAACCTCATGTCAAACCTCAAAGGAAAAAAAAAAAAAGCCCCAGACTGGTTTGGTAAGCATGAAATCTTAAAAAAATGTGCTTTTTATTTACCTTCTGGGTCCTGAAACGTGATAAGTGCTCTTGAAGCACAGCTTGGAGCCCCCACCACCAGAGCAGGGGTGGGGACAGCCGGGCAGGGAGGCAGAGATGAGCTTCCCAGCACAGAGCATGTACCCCAGTGCAGAGACGGTGTGCCCACTGAGCTGCCCCAGCTCTCCCAGCACTCCTACGGCAACGGCCATGGCACTAGAAATGCTGATGGCAGTGGCCATGGCCGTGGTGATGACACTGACAATGGCGATAGCCATGGCAATTACACTAGGGATGGTGATGGCCATGGCCAAGGCGATGGCGATAGCCATGGCAGTGATGCAAGGGATGGCGATAGCCATGGCAATGACACTCAGGATAGCAACAACCATGGCCAATGCAATGGCACTAGCAATGGCAATGACACTAGTGATGGTGGTGGCCATGGCCAAGGCAATGGCACTAACAATGGCGATGACCATGACAATGACACTAGCAATGGCGATAGCACTAGCAATGGTGATGGTGGTGACAATGGCCATGTCAATGGCACTAGCGATGGCCACGGCGACGGCAATGTCAAGGACTGTCTTGGGCAGCCCCACAGCAACAGAGATTCCCCTATGAGCACATCACCTGTGACCATCCCCTTCTCCTCCCACCAGCCTAGGGGACAAGGTCAAGCTGGTGGTGGTTCTGGCCAGGTTTTGGGGGAAGGCTGAAGGGTTTTCCTCTGCCAGCCTCTGTGCCTGCAGTTTCCTCAGAGCTCCACAAAGTACATCTCAGTCAGAACTAGCATTGCGGTGACCCTCCTGGCGGATGCAGATTGAACGGCGAATGTAAATGCCATATCTATCAATCCAGCCAGCTTCCTTCTCCTCCTCGATGCTCCCTATAACCCCACTTACATGTCAGCTTAGTGTTCGGTCAATAAAGCCCACGCACACATACAAACACACAACACACAACAAACAAACAAGCCCAAGCAAACAGGCAAACAAAAACTAATCGAGACATTTCTGCCAGCATCTGCGCACTGGCGCATATTTATGATTTCTGCTTGTAAGTCCTGCCGAGCCGCTCACCTACCAGGGGGTGAGATGGAGATGGTCACCCTGGCCGATGCTAAAGGTCCTTCCTGGGATTTCTCATGGCCCTTGCCTTCAGCAGCTTCGTGCCCCGCCGTGCAGCCCTGCACAAAGAGGTGATGCTTTTCCGGCGGGGGGATCGGATGCTCTTCACCATTCCGTTTCCAGTTGGCTCATTAGCAAACCTACTCAGCTAAGATCTATGAGATGACCCAAGAGGGTGAGGCGGCAGGTACCAAACCCACCCACCCATGCACACACCTTCCACACTCAGAGGTGATGTACCACATCAAGGACAGGTCATGAAAAACCAGGACAGAAGCTCTGGCCGTCACAGCATCAGGGCTCGAGTCAGGAGGACCAGCTTGCCGCAGGAGAAGAAACTCTAGCAGAGGTTGGAATAAGTCAGCACTGCAAGGGAAGGTTTTATAGAAAAGTTCCCTGAGAGTTACTAAATAATTACAAACCGCTTGTGAAGGCTCGAGGAATATTTGGGAAGGGAACCTCACCTGCTCACCCTCTTCTGCTTGCTGTCCCCAGAGCATCGTCCCCAGGGTGCTGGTGCAGGTGGGGTGGCTGGGAGGGACCTTCGGTGGGATGCTCGTGGTACCCACCGGCTCTCACCCCGTGCTGCAGGGAAGGGAGCTGGCGGGAGGAAGGATTTTAGGTGCCTGGGTGTTTGGATGACTTGGAGCTCTTTGGGGATATTGATGGGGAAGGTAGGGGCAGCGGTAACGTCCTTGTAAAGCTCCCGGTAAATTCATGCCCGTCTCGGGTTGGATCAAGGTTACTGGGTTTGCAGGCTCTGTTCCAGGCCAAGCCTGAGGGGCTGGGGGATAAGGGGCCCCCGTGACCGGGGAGAGGGGTTGCGTTCCGTCTCATCCCCAGGGGCCCAGGCAGCACCCGCCTTCCTCTGAATGAATTGTCCTAAAAATGAATCTGAGCTCTAAGTTCATTTTTTGCATTTGATGCTTCATGTTTAGGAATTGTCAGTCTTCCCCCCTTTCTTTTCCCATCGTCTCTTTTCCTTTCGGCAGCTCTTCAAGCTCAGGGACACTTTGGAAATGACAGAGATTGTTCCCTCGTAACCCTGGTGCATGTAAAGGTTTTAAAATCCCGGGGATGGAGTTGCTGATGGTTTTTGTTCCCTTGCTGGTCTGGCTCATCTTCCTTTCATGTTGGGGTCTTTCTTCAAAATTACAAAGGGAAAAAAAGAAAAGGAAAAAGTGGGAAGGAGCTTTTGCCCATCATTTGTCTTGCCGCGTATAATAGGGGAAAAGAATGGGGGGAGAGGAGAGGAAACTTCGCCTTTGTTTCAGTAATGTCTCATTTCAATGTGAAACCAAACTCCATATGCCTGGGTGCTGCTTTATAAACTCCAAACCTACGGGAAAATAACAGGATGAAACTGTCATCACATGGATGCTGGCTTGAGAAAAGGGCTTTAAACGGGTTCGGTCTGAGCATAGAGGTTTGAAGATGACAGCCAAGGTGTTTCTCCAAGCAAGGATCACTCTGTTTTACCCCGGAACGGTGTAAGAAGTCCAGAAAATCCTGAAATTTGGTTGCTTGGGTACAACTCACTGCTCAAATGCTGTCCCATCAAAAAAATTTGTACCAATGGTATTGTTCTATGTATAATCTTTGCTTCCAGGTCCCACCAAGTTGTTCAGACGCCAGATAACTGGGCAGAGCAGCACTAGGCACTGGTGTCTGTGCCATTGGGACCACCTCATCCTCCTGTCCTCACCTCCATCATCTGCTCATGGTCAGCCAGGATGTGGCTGCTCCAGCATGATGGATGCAGCAGTGGAGGTGAGAGCCTCTCCACCGATGCTCCATGGTCCCCATGGCCAGAAATGGGTCAATACCCTCAGTGGGACTGGGGATGGCAGGGGGATGCCATGTGTGCCCCAAACCTGTCCCCAAAGGCTCTTGGAGCCAGCAGGACCCTGCCCGGAGCTCGGTGAGACCCTGCCCGGGCTCTAATGGGATTTAGGTCAAGACTTGACTCTGTTAACACTCCTGCCTGCCCAGATTTAAAAGCTTGTCCTCCACTTCAGGTCTGGAAAAGCCTTGGCTCCGCTTCTGCCACAGCTCAGCCTTGGGGAGGGGGAAGAGAGATCTCCGAGGCTCTAGGAAAACCACTGGTTGATTGACGGCTTTCAGCCAGCATGGTCCTTGATGGCCATGAGTGATCCCACCACTGCAAAGAGATACAAAATCAACCCACAAGAAAGGTTACTCTTTTTAATTTTTTTTTTTTTTTGTTTTTCCCTCCTTTCTTTCTTATTTCTTTCTTTTACAAACAAAACCACCCTGCTCGGCTGGCGGGGGGGGCGGGGGGGTGGCGGGCCGGCCGGCGGGTCCAGCCACATGCCGTACAATGCCGCCCGGACAATCCAGCCCCACAATTCCCGTCCACTCCTGGGATATTTACGACATATCCCCCAGTTGTCATGTCAACACGACAAGCAAGGGCGGCCCTACATCAAGCTGTCGAGGGGCCACAACAGCCCCGCTATGCAAAAGAACGCCGCTGAGTGACACCGGCCAGCTCATCTGTCATCTCGGGAGGGTCGTGGCGGCTCCCTCGCTACGTTGGGGCTGGGCCTTTGGAAGAGGAGTGGGGCAGGGGGAGAATATCAATGAGATGGTGAAGGTGCCCTCTTTAAAAAAAAAAAAGAAAAAAAAAGAAAAGAAAAAAAGGAAAATTAGGGTTGTTAGAGTATCAGGTGGTTATTGTCCTTTGGGTGGGATTTGTTGTGTGCGAGCTATGGGCTTCATGTCCTCCAAGATACGGTGCAGCTGCATCAAGAATTTTTACTGTCGCCAACCACCACAGCTTCTCCCCTCCATCGACATCCCTGGGTAGTGCCAGGAGGAAGCTCGGCTTGATCCTCGCCCTGCCCAAAGCCATCATCCTCCCTCACACCTGAATTTTGCAGGAATTATGAAAAGGCAGATTTCTATTATAGCCAGCTGGAGCAAATGGAGCAAACAGGCTGATTTGTGGGGGGGCTGTCCGTCAGCCCCTGGAATAACTTTGGAGGCAGCTCGTAGATCACGCTCCTTCCAGTTTTGTGCAAATCCGCCGGCAGGATGGAGGAGGGGTTTGCTGGGGAGATGTTGCACTGGGAGAGCATCACCAGCGCGGGAGGAGCCAGGAGCTGGCTCCAGGGAGAAGAGTCTTTTTTCAAGATGTTCTTGCAATTTATTCCTATTTTTGGATGCGACAAGAAGAAACACCACCTCAAACCCCCCACCCCACAAAAAAGGCTATTTGGGCAGAATATTCCATTAATGCTTCCGAAGCTCAAAGATGAAGGAGGAGCTTGCAAGTTTGTTAAATACGTCAGGATGGATAAAAACCTTCTGCATTCACCCGGCATGGGAAGCGCTGTGTTTTTCAAGGCTGGAAAGCCCTTTAGCCTTTGATCAAGCTGAGCCTGAATGTTTGCAAACAGACTTTCCCATACATGTATCGTATATAAGAACCTGCATAGGTGATGTTCACGTTAATTGTGACGGGATATATTTCCATTCTATTCATCATAACATCACTTCCCTTGAAGGGTGCTCATACCCTGAAACACCTTTTCCTACACTTGAGATGGGTGCACGCCAGACCAAGACACCGACCAACACCTAAACCAGGCTTTCCCTGAGCCACCGATAATTGCCCATCGGCCCATCCCAGTTCCATACCTTTCCCTGTATTTCACCCTGCAGCACCACTAGGAGAGCGGATGGCAGCTGGGCGGGAGTTTTCCCGACACCAGTGCTGTGACCCCGTGCGAGCTCATCCCTTTGCATTCGTTTATTAAACCCGGAGCAAGGCGAGGAAATCAGCCCGGGCGGTCATTTGCACCATTAGCAGAGGTGACAAACCGAGAGGGGGACAGACGCAGAGGTGTAAAGCAATTAGGGAGCCTGCCAGGAGCCTCTCCCCGATGTGTGTTCCAGGGGAAGGCTCCTCGGCACCGGTTCAGCCCCAGGAGGGAGCGAGGACAGGAGTCGGTCCCCAGCACTGCGGCCAGGCTCCGTGCCGTGCCTGCTTTGGCTTTTTCCGCTGTGCTGCCGCTAAACAGATGGCTTCACAGCCCATTACAGCTTCGGGTGACGATTTTGCGAGCATGCAAATGATACTGCGGTGTTGCACAGCTCGGTTATTTACTGCTAATTGCTGAGCTGTCTATCATTATTATATTCCGTGCTGACAGGGTTTGTATTTGCATAGTTTGAGCTATCCATCCCAGCTACAATTAGCATGTGGCTTTAAAAAAAAAAAAAAAAGAAAAAGAAAAAAAAAGTTATCAGTGCAAAAAGAAACCAACACATAATTGACGGGGGTAAAATATCTCGGGGCTTTTTTGTATGCATCCACCGGCACTTATCTGCGAGGAGGATGGAAACCAGCACGACCTGACTGTGAAGTTTGCAAACACCGTCCCACCCCAGGCTCTGCATCGCATTTCCCTTTGTGTCCTGGCTGAGGGCAGGGAGAGGATCACAGACCCCATCCCCGCGCTGTTTGCTTTGGGAACAATCGGTAATGTATGAATAATAACGCCCCGCCGCCCACGACTAATTGAATTGCAGCATGCCGCGCCGGCAGGCAGGAGGCTGTGCTCCCGCCGCTCCAGCAGCCGCAGGGCTCAAGTAGCAGCAGACAGTGATTGATGCTGATGCGCTTTCAAACAAGTCGCCTTAAACGCCTCACGCCAGCACGGATGGACCCGCAGCTCCAGCCCCCATTAAATGCCAGCCTGGATTTATCCCTCAAAGGTCCTTCCACAGGCTGACTTTTCCCCCCAGCCAAGGTCCCCTTTGCAGCAGCCCAGGTTTACCCCAGCGCTCCCTGCTAGACGGCCTCGTTAGCATAACGAAGCCGGGACAATCAAGCCTGGCCTGATAAGAGGAAAGGTGGGATGGTGTAGCAGCCCCTTCCCAATGGTGAGCTGCCTGTGGTCAGAGACAGCCCTGGACATCCCACAGCCGCAGCGGAGCAGGGGAGAGGCAAGGGGCAGGAATTTTTCTTAAATATTTATCCATCTATCTATCCATCCATCCCTCTATCCATCCCTCTATCCAGCCATCCCTCTATCCATCCATCCATCCATCCACCCATCTATCTGTCTGTCTGTCTATCTATCTATCTGTCTTTTGCTCAGAAATAAAGCGATGAAACCAGGACCGATGGAAAAAGCCAACTGTGGCCATTCCAGCCCCTTGGCACAAAAGGAGCATCCAGAACCCCAACCTTCTGGCTCAGCAGCGAGGGGACCCCGAGAGCAGAGTGACCTGTGGCCTCTCTGCTCTGGGAACCTTCAAAAAAGTTCCCTGGAGAGCACAGGAGAGGAGCTCTGCATGGAGCATCACCATGCTGGAGGTGGTGTTTTCCACCTCAGCTCCAAAAAATCCTCATTTCTCCATCCCAGATGGGCTCCATAACATAATTCCCTGAGCAGCAAGGCAACCAAAACACCAAAATCATCTCCTGCAGGCAACACGGGTCCCTGAACAGCGTCCACAGAGGGGACACCTGTGGTCCCCAACCTCCTGGTTTGGGGTCCTGCCCTGGGCTCATGGGACCTGAAGAATCAGGATTTGAGCCCAGGGCGGCTGGCTTGGAGTTTTATCCGGCTCCCCCCCCCCAGCACACGCTCCAAGCTGGCTCCCTTGGCAAGGCAAATGTCCAGGCACGGCCACGGCCGGGCAGGGTATTTTATTTGATTAAAAGGAGGACGGGAAGTCCATTAAATCCTTTCTTTAGCAATACGATTAAGTGGAACGTGTAGTGATTTATTTTCTCCTTCTGTATCTGGGTTTTCAGGGCGCGGGTGCCAGCGGCTTGGGGTCGGCTCCAAATCTCCGGCGCTTGGCCGTGTTTGGGAGTCGACAAAAGCCGTGTTTAGCAACCCAGAGCCAAATGGAAATCTGCACTTTGGACCAACCCAACGGTCGCTCCTCAGCAGGATAACGAGTCTTGTGTCAAAACCTTGCGCTAAGCTTCACCTCGAAGCTTTTTCCAAGTTGTTTGGTTTTTTTTTGGTTTTTTTTTTTTTTTGGCAGGAAGCATTGTACGGCATCCGGTGGCATCAGCATGACCACTTGCCCCCAGCCCCACTGTGGCATTCCCAGCTCGGCATCCTGCTGATGCCCCCGCGCCCCGAGCCTCGAGGCTCCCTGCCAACGGAGCCGTAAAACCCGGGAAGAAAAGTTTCATTTCCCTCCTGGAGAAGGAGGGTGTGGTAAAGTTGCTCTAGTTGGGATGGGAAAGATAATTCAGGTGGTTGCTGGAGCCCTGGATGGGAGCATCCCAGTGCGGCAGCATCCTGGTGCCACAACATCCTGGAGTGGGAGCATCCCAGTGCCATGGCATCCCAGTGTGGGGGCATCCCAGTAGGGCAACATCCCAGTATGGCAGCACCCAGTGCCACAGCATCTCAGTGTGGGAGCATCCTAGTGCCACAGCATCCCAGGGCCAGGTCCCTGACACATCGGCAGAGCCAGGGATGCAGCAGGGCATCTCCACCCCTTGGTTTAGCCAAGATGTGCTGTTTGCACTGGAATAATTGGGCTTTAAGCCCCCTCCTCGGGAAGATGTTGTGTTTCGGGCTACACCAAGCAGCACCCAGGGCTGGGTCCCCACCACAGCATCCCTGCCGGCATGGGAATCCAGTGCCCTCGCCTCGCCCGCACTATATGTACACTTGGTCAGGCTGTGTAAACTTTGACATGTGGATGTCAATCTTTCTCATATTTGCAGATGGCTTTATCAGAGCGTGATTAGTTTCTAGAACAAATTTGAGCAAAAAGAAAACATTACCTACAGTATGTAAGCCAACAGAGCGGCGAGTTTTCAGATTTGTCTATTTACATGGGCACTGGGTGTTTTGCTAAGGCTCTCTAAAAGTGATGGTAATTGAACAGTGCCAGTGTGTTAGCGGAAGCTGATGAGTTGTAAAGGTTTTATAAACAACCAGGGTGGATTTGGCTATAGCCTTCCCAGTAATGTTTGTTAATCTTGCTGAGCAAGCGTGCACCTCGCACAATGTCAATACTCCCGAATTTGGAGGTGTCAATAGTGTAACTTTTACTGTTTGTAAAATCATTCCCTGATATCATCAGTAAGTTTACCAAACGTCCCATGGCCAAATATAATAAAAGCCTAAGCAAGCGCTTGTGGAGGAATGGGGGGAAAACATGTTTGCTGTTTTTATTTCCCCGCGCCTGTTTGGTAAAGGATTGCAGAGAAAACAGGGGTAATAAATACAGTCATTATCCTGCCTTCGGAGGCATCCGCCGGGCTTCCCGGCCACGTAACGGCGCGG
>NW_010112351.1:17544-17773 GCF_000699245.1 Pterocles gutturalis | reverse complement strand
CCAGGCAGAAACTCTATTTTTTCCTTTTTTTTCCAATAAAGAAAAAGGTGCCTGGAAAGGAGAAGCATGCGAGGAGCCGGCGCCGGGGGTTAATAAACAGCCCCCGCGGCTGGAAGTATTGATGGCAGAGGGAGATGAAGCGGCTGTGACATTTAAAGGAGGAATTTGTGAACCACAAATATGAGCGTGACTGACACAGCGTGGCGGCACATAAAATCAATACAAATAA
>NW_010112351.1:16459-17443 GCF_000699245.1 Pterocles gutturalis | reverse complement strand
TGCTATCGACTGCCTGGTGTGGGGGCAAGGACAATGAGGATGGGCTTTAGGAAGAAGGCTTTGCCTTCACTTCCCTGCCTTCTCCCATAAATTAAGGGCAGATTTTCAAAGTGCATCTTTGTGGGGACTGGGAGAGGCTGTGCATTTCGGGAAGGAGAGGCTTGATCTCCCTCCAAGCCATGGAATCACAGAATGGTTTGGGTTGGAAGGGACCTTAAAGACCATTGAGTTCCACCCCCCTGACATGGGCAGGGACACCTCCCCCTGGACCAGGTTGCTCAAATGGAAAAATCAGGAGGAAATTTGGACCTTGAGCTGTGCCTGAGGAAAATCAGACCTCGAGCTGTGCCCGAGGCATCCCCTACCTGCCCATGGCCATTGCGGCTGCTGCGGCAGCCCGACAATGCTGGATGCTGTTCGTCCATCCCATCCTCCCACGACACCGTGAACATCGACCCACCACCCACCCAGCCACTCTGCAACCAAGGGCACAGCAACAGAGCCCTCCCCAGCCCATGCTCTGTGGTCAGGACATGGAGCATGATCTAAGAGCAAACCCCAGCAGCAGCACACGGTCCAAAACCCCCCGAGCATGTGGGGAAGGGACCCTGCATGCCCCGGCGCTCTGCTGCAGGGTTCATGCGAACACCACCAACTCTTCAGCTCACCTTGCACAGACTCTGCAAAGCTTTAGGGACAAAACCTCCAAGTTCGTGCTGCCCCAGGGCTGTGCCCCCCAAGGATGCTCAGCAGGTGGGCAGATAGAGGAGCACCCACCACCTCCCTGGTGCTGGGAACCCCCCAGAACCTCCCCAGCTCCCAGGCAGGAGAGGGAGGCGGTGCAGAGGTGAAAGCAGCCATCGCCATCGGTGGCGTGTTTGTTAATGTGTGTACAGAGGAACTCTGTTTGTTTGTAGGTCCTTAGTAGAAGTGTGTCTGATGTTGACTTTTTGAGTCTAATATTGTTTGAATTTTCTATCGTGA
>NW_010112351.1:13315-16257 GCF_000699245.1 Pterocles gutturalis | reverse complement strand
GCGGGGCTCCTGCCAGGTTCCTCCTGCCCCCAGCTGCAGGCAGGGACCCTGCCCTCCATGGGGCTCGTCCCCCCCATGGGTTCAGCCTGGGCCAGGGCCGTGCTTGTGTTCCCGGTCACCAGCAAATGCGCTGTTCTGGCCAACTCTGCGCTAATCTGAAAGCAAACACAAAGCTGGGGCACAGGTCTCCTCGCTTTGAAGGTAAAAGTTGACCGTGCCCCCTGATACCACCACGGCCAGGGGAATATTCCAGCCCTCAAACCTGCCCCAGTGCAACCCCCCAGCTCTGCAAAATTAGGAACCATGGCCCCACATGGAGGGAAAACTTCTGCAAAAAATCTGCCAGGGTGCAGAAGGACCTCTCAGCTGGGCACCCACCATCCCATCCTGCTCCCAGGAGTTGAATTTTCTTTGGAAATGTGTTGTTGCTAACAACCAGTTCTCAGACAGGACTCCACAGAACTAATACCCAGAGATGGAACGACCTTTAATAGGCCATAATTTAAAAAAAAAAAAAAAAATCCTGGATGGGTGTAATTTTTACTGCCCTCCTGGGTTTTGAGACTGAAAAAAAAAAAAAAAAAAAAAAAAAAGCAGGTGGAGGGGGGATAAAACTAACTTTTCTCCACGTAAACATCTATAGGGGAAAAAACCAGGGACAGCACAGTTCCCAAATATACAATTCTATAGATCAAAAAGAAAACACAGATTTTTGTGTAAAACCAGAAAATCAGCACTTTTAGCTCACAGCACTGAACTCAAAGCTACTCCCATCAAACCCTCTCACCACGGCCAGCACATATTTACCCAGCCAGACCATGCCTAGGCAAGAACAACTCAAGACAAGGAGCAGCTGGTGTTGCAGGGTCCGTCCCCCCAGGCTGGGGGACCCCAACTCCTGTCCCCAGCCCCACCTGCCTCTGGGCTGTGGAAAACCTGGCTCCCCGCAGGGGTGCAGGTGCTATTTCGACACATCCCTTTGCGGTCCGTGGTCCAGCATCGGAATGGTGACGGGGTTAAGGTGTTCCACCGAGTTGGGGACAAAGCACAGTCAGTAATACCTCCCATACGGGGAAGGGGAAGAAACAAAGACAATAGGAATATTGGGATATTTTTTTTTATTTTTTCTGTGCCATGCAAAAGCTGCTGCCTGCAAATGACTGTTGTGACAAGAGCCCAAAGCAGGTGCTGGGAGAGCAGCTGCCACATAAAAGCCAGTTCGTGAAGCCATCATGTTGACATTACAACTGTATTTACCCTGAACCTCTTCTGGGCATTGTTAATTTCCTCCATTAGTGCTCTCTTGAACATGTTATTTTACACGATGAGGATTTCACCCCTCAGCAGGGTCCCCAGCTGACTTGGTGGGGAAGGTGTGGGACCCAGCACTGGGGAAGGTGTGGGACCAGGCGCCTGGGAAGGCGTTTTCCCAGCAGCTCCATCACTCCTGGGGCAGCGGGATGCAGCGGTGTCGGGTCACTGTAGCCAGACAGCCAGGGGCCCACCAGCCATGGCCAGGTTTTTGGCCAAGAACCCCTTCAGAGCTGCTGGGTGCTGGTGTTGAAGCCAACGGGAACCCAACTGGTCATCTCCCAGCCCCTGGACCCACACCCACGGGCTGCCAGAGCCAAAAACCACACAAGTCTTCATCCCACTTACAGAGCAAGAATGGATAAAAGCATCTGGGCACGCACCCATGCATGGAAAAAAAACCCCCAAAAAACAGGCTGAAATTTTTACAATTTCTACAAGGGAAAGAAAACACTTTGTTAGTCCCAGTTTCCTAGGCAGAGGTTGGTTAGGTGCCGCGGGCACCTGGGGTATCAGCATGGGGCTGGGGGTTTGTTAGGGTTGGGTATTTTTTATTTTAACTGTAGTCTTTCATCTTTCAAGCAGAGAATTTATTGGTTTGCTCTGCCACCCCAGATTATTGAACACCCCAGTGTTTTGGGTTTTTTTCCATGGGAAGAACAATCCTTGGTGAAGGGAAAGTCTCTTAGGAACACGCCAAGTGGGTAGGTTTGCAGGGAGGAGAAAACCCTCTCCCAAGCCCATGCAAGTCAAAACCCAGGTCACCCAGCCCAGCACGAAGCCACCAGGAGTGGGACAGGGTGGTGGCACTTTGCAGAGGGACACTTGCCACAAGCGTAGTGCCTCTCAGACCCCATAAAGCACTGCATTCCCTGTGCACACACCATTAGCTCTGGGATAATCCCATTAACCTCCTCAACAAGGGACTGGAGGGGAAGGTGACGGCTGTCCGTGGGTTTAAGAGGATGGAGGGAATCGAGGGGGACCACTGGGATGTGATGGGGTGAGTGCTGGGGGATTGAGCAAAGAAAGGGCTCATAACCCCCTCCACAAGGCCAATGTGTCCGAGCTGGACAGGGGGATAGGACAAAGGGACCTGTCCCCTGGAGATGGGACAGTGATGCCCAGCTCCCACCCTTCAACACACCATGGGGATGGGGAAAATCAGCATCCCACTGCAAAAACCTGCCCTGAAACCCCACAGCTTGGGCAGCCCCAGCCAGAAACCCCCATTAAATAGTCTCAAAACACCCAAATCTGCTGCTTTTTGCCAGCAGGACCAGCTTCAGTGAAACGCCGGCTGGGCCAGTGGGACCATCTGAACACAGGGTGTAAGTACAGTATATCTCCGTTAAATTATGGGCACTGGGATTAGCACGTCCTTGTCCTTGCTCTGCTAAAGGAGCCCCGGGCTGGGTTAAATTATAGGAGCAAATCAAGCCTTCTTTTGATTCTGACCCTAGAGACACAAGAGTCCCAGAGGGTCCCGCTTCTCTTCTGCCCACTTTGCCTTTATTTATGGCTAATTTCCCCTCCTACAATAAACATGGCCAGGGTCAGCTCATCCCCATACCGCTGGCGTTTTGTAGACGGCATAAACCACGATGGGCCGGCAGCATTCCCGCTCCCCG
>NW_010112351.1:5243-13284 GCF_000699245.1 Pterocles gutturalis | reverse complement strand
GAACCCGACAGAAAAAGTCCTTTATGAAGTGGATGGGGAGACAGAGGGTGTCAGGAGGCGCGGGGGCTGCTGAATGGATGGCATTTCTGCCTCCCTTTTCAGAGGCCTCCCTGAATAGATTTGTTACAGGACAGCTTGGACTGGGAACGGGGCAGGACGGAGCCAGAAGAGGGATGGAAATACCCGGCAAGAGGCTGGCTAGCCTTAGAGGCCTGAAAAACCCATGTGTGTCTGGGAATCAAGGGATGTCAGCAGCCTGTGGGGTTGTATTTGATGGGGTGGGAGAAAATCCCCCAGGAAGGGTTTTATGCATGGGATACCCATTTATTGGGGGCCACAGGTCCTGGCACACAAGTCCCCCATATGCTTCCTACCCTGCCATCCCCTTCAATTCAGGGCTGGATTTATATCAGCAACGGAAAAAATATTGGCATCCTTTTCCCCTTTTACAGTCTAGAAAAGTGATCGCAACTCTGAAACAAACTTCTTGGAAAATAACTTCTCAAAATATTCTTCGAAATGACACTAAACTAGTTTTTCCTCCTCCAAATAGCAAAGAAATCAAAAATCAATCAAAAAAATCCCACCCAAACAAATGAAACTCTGCCTGGAGCTCCGGGTTGATGTTTTTCATCTTGCTGAAATGACTTAGGAGCATAGGTCCTGGGGACGTTGGGGGCTCCTAGGGAACCAATTTTAAAAGATATTGACATGCCGAGATGGCCAGTATCCAGGGAGCATTTCCAGAGCACCCTGGCGCGGCTGCAGACCCCGTGAAAGCTCCAGACGCCCTTTAGAAATCTGGTCCCTCATCCCCTTTTAGGGGAAAACCTGGGTGCCTGGAAGACTCGGTATTTTTTTTGTGTTTTCTCCTGCGATAACAAACTTCAGGAGTTTCTGATTTGTTTGGTGGGTTTTTTTGTTTGGTTTTGAGTTTTTTTGGGTTTTTTTGTTGGTTTTGTTTTTTGGGCTTTGTTTTGTCTTTTAATAAAAGGCCTCTTGGTTTAGGGAATAATATCTCCTGGCTGAAACACCTAGACATTTGGAAAAGCCAGGAGACTGGGAAGAAATTTTAAAATAATTATAAAATAATTTAAAAATAGCACCCTGTTTCCAGGGAAGGTGCTTCAGCACAGCTTCACCTGCTCAGGTTTGGGTTTCTTTTGCCTTTGAGACCAATAAACTCACTGCTGATGCATTTTTGGCCCTTGCAGGTGTATCTCCCTGCTCTCCCCAGGTCCCACTGGGATGCGATGGCCAGGCCTGCTTTGGAGCGTCGGGATGACGGACCACCCGGGAGGATGCTGGGGGTCCAGGTGCCAGGATAAAGGCGCATTTCTACACCCACATCTCAAATTCCCTCCAACATCACCCAGGAGGGTCAAAAGTTCACCCCGACCAACGCCAACCCCGGGGAGTTTTGTTTCCTGCTCGGGAAAGTGGGTGAAGGAAGGAACCGAGGAGGAAGAAGAAAAGGAGAGAGAAATCCAATAAACGCAGGGGTGAGAAGGGAGAGGGGCAGGCAGTGAGAAAAGCAAACACGGGCTGGGACAAAAGGAGGAGAAAGGGAACGAGGAGCACGGAGAGCAAGGGGACGGCAGGTTTGGAGGAGCCCAAGGGGCTGCTGACACAAGCCTCGGAAGAGTGACAGCCTGGGCATGGCAAAGATGGTGTGGCAGCTGAAAACCTTTGCTGGGCTCTGCTGACCTCTGGGGTAGCCAGTGCAGACCTGTGTCCCCAGCCCTGGGGACAGAGCAGGGTGCAGACCCCTATCCCCAGCCCTGGGATGCTGGGGACAGAGTGGGACACAGACCCCCATCCCTGGGTACAGAGCGGGTCATGGACCCCCAGCCCCTGAATGCTGGGGACAGAGTGGGACAGACCCCCATCCCATCTCCAGGGATGGAGTAGGGTGCTGAACCCCAGCCCCTGAATGCTGGGGACAGAGTGGGACAGAACCCCATCCCATCCCCAGGGATGGAGTAGGGTGCTGAACCCCAGCCCCTGAATGCTGGGGACAGAGTGGGACAGAACCCCATCCCATCCCCAGGGATGGAGTAGGGTGCTGAACCCCAGCCCCTGAATGCTGGGGACAGAGTGGGACAGACCCCATCCCATTCACAGGGATGGAGTGGGGTGCTGAACCCCAGCCCCAGGACGCTGGGGACAGAGCAGGGCACAGAGCCCCATCCCCAGGGATGGAGTGAGGTGCAGACCCCCAGCCCTAGGGTGGTGGGACATTCCCATTCACCAGCCTTTTGACTTTTTATTTTTCCCCTGCAGCAGCTGTTAAGCACCCTGAAGTGCAAACAGCAAGGGGCAATCTTTTGGGGACAGTCTTATTATTTCTCACATGAAAATACCAACCTCATCTCTTCCCACCACCCACATCCCCCAAATCCCTGTGCCCTCTGCTCCCCCCACCCCAGACCTCTGCAAGCTGTGGGACATCTCCCCCCACCTTCTCCATGCATAGGGAGACTTTGCAATAACCCATCATGCTCCCAGCATCACAAGGGGAAGCTCTGTGCTTCCTCCCTGGCCCCATGCCAGCAAGGTGTCCCCTTTTTTTGTGCCGCCTCCCGGCACAGATGCTGGCGGGTGCTGGGTTTGGTGGGGGCTGGCGCAGGAGGGATGTGTCCTGGCATGCAGGCGGTGTTGGGCCAGGCACTGCTCCATGGGCATGTGCACCTCGGAGGGGGAACAAAGGCTTTACGGCCCCGGCGTCCCACGCAGCGGAGCCCTGCCGGTGGCCTTACCCCGGCGACCTTGGATCTTTATTGTTCCTGAGAATGGACCTTTTATAGGCTCCAGATGGAAAGTGTAAAATTAATAACCCCTGGCTGGCAAACGCCCATATGTTTTCCACCTTCTCCCGAGGCACAAGTTGTTTATGGCGACATTTATTTAATGCAAATTAACATCTAAATGAAGATGCATGGCTCTTCCCAGAGACTTGCAGGAACTGCTTCGCCCTGTGTCATTAGAGCCCATCACGTGTGATGATGGAACCAAGGGGGGTAAGATATAAAATAAGTCAAAGCTTTTCACTGGGATGAATCCCTGGGGTGCAGCCCCCAAATACCTCCTGCCACCCCCCCAGACCTGCCCAGGGCAGCACCCCAGGACAGGAAATTAAAGATGTGAATTTTTTTTTTTTGAGCTTATTACTAACTTTTCTTGTTAGATAGTGGTTATTACTAACTTTTTCTTGTTTTCTTGTTGTTTCAAGAGAACACAACTTGTTTACCAAAACCTAACTCCTGGCCTAAAGCTGCAGAAAAATACATTTTGTTGCCTGATTTTCAGAAAAAAAAAAAAAACCTACATCTCCAGACCTGGAGGGGAGGTTTCCTTTGAAATAACCTCAACCTTTTTTTTTTTTTTTCTATTCTTTCCAGCCAGGAGGAATTTCACCAGCCTCCTGCGAGGGCCCTTTTCTTTAACAATATCTACCCAGCCAGCCTGAGAGGTGCTAATTGCTTTTTATCTAAATGGACTCTTTCTCCTCATGCCACCAGTGCTTTTGGCTTGGAAGGAATACAATGCGCTATCGGGAAGCGAGATGCATGTGTACAAAGGGTATTTGCTCCCAGGAGGTTAAAGATACGGCACAAAGAACGCCACCCTTGCAAGAGCACCCTGTTAACCAGTGACGGATGAACCCCCAGGAGAAGAAAGGTCTGAAAGCAGGGAGGAGATAAGACCTTCTAGCCCTTATCTGAGCCCATGGCTACCTCCTGGAGCTGCGGCCACCGGGACCTGCCATGGAGCAGGGGGCTTTGGGGGTCTCAGCCCAAAGCAGAAGGCTTGGTGCACCTTGTGATGAGCTCCTGGGAATGGGGTGGCACCAGGTCCCCCTGGGAACAGGGTGCTGTGCAACACCAAAGCACCTGGATGCGGTTTGATCACTTTAGGGCATGATGAACATGGTCTCTGTGAGTCATTTGGGTGCCTGGGGCCATGTTGGTCCTCTGCTGCCTGCAGTGATGTTCTCCTCCCAAACCAGGCAGAAAAGGGCTTGCAGAAAGGCAGGTGACCACGTTCTCCTCCCAGATCATCCTGGAGAAAGGCAGGGGACCATGACCCCCTCCCCAGCCAGCCTGGAGAAAGGCAGAGGACCCTGTCCTCCTCCCAAACCAGCCTGGAGAAAGGCAGGGGACCATGACCCCCTCCCCAGCCAGCCTGGAGAAAGGCAGAGGACCCTGTCCTCCTCCCAAACCAGCCTGGAGAAAGGCAGGGGACCGTGTCCTCCTCCCCAACCAGCTTGGAGAAAGGCAGGGGACCAGCCTGGGCCTGGGAACAGAGGGGCAGGGTGGGCTGACCCTGGCACTGCAACTTCTATATTAAAAACCCAGCCCACCACAGTCCCACTTGTCTGCCCATGACCTTAGTTAAACCAGTGCAGGTTTCCAGCCCGAGCCTTTAGAGACTGTTGACTTCCTAGCAAAGCAGGAAGCAGGTAAACAGGGCGATTGGCTGCTCTGGCTGCTGCCCACATGTCACCATAAGGCAAGAGGGGGGGAAAAACCCTTCTATTGGGCTTTTATTTAACACGAATCTGAATGTATTCCAGGTCACTGATCACATAAGCCATCACGATACGGGTAATAAAGAAGTTCCTACCATACCTTTATTTACTCTCTACCTGTAATAAATCTTTATCACACATGGTGCTGATTGCAATAGTATCACTTCCTTTTTTTTTCCCCCCCTCCCTGTCTTTTTTTTTTGTAGAACAGTGAAAAAATAACCCGATAGATCTGCAAGCACACCCCAGCCCCTCTGCTCCATGAAGAGCGTGCTGGGTCAGGGTCAGTTCCCAAAAGGCTGCTGGCGAGGCCGGGGCAGGCAGGGGTGTTGCAATCCCTGGGGTGACCAAGCCAAGAAAACCCTGCTCAGAGGATCTAGAGCCTGGGGAACTCAAGAAGAAAGGGGTGATATTTAAAACTGCATCAACAACTGTTCTGCAAGAAGGAAAATCTGGATCTGCTTCATTTTTGCTCAGTGCTAGGAAATATCCAGCCGCAAGCGTGCTTAGGAAGCGATCACTAGAACGGCTTTATGAACGATCCAAGCCATGACCCTGTGCTGGAGCAGCGTGACATGCCCCAGATCCATACTTTTCTCCATTAAGAGCCTTTTTTCCCCCCCTTCCTGTGAACGAAAAGCCGTGGTTCAAAGGGAAGTCTAGCCAACAGGCTGCCAGAGTCCATCTGATGAAGGGATGTACAGAGGGAAGGGACCTCGGCACCTGACTCTGCCAAAAGTGCACACAAGCGAGGGCATGGGAGTATTAGAATAGAAATATACAGGAAACAAGTCCTAACCATAAAAAAAAAAATCTAACTCCACGACTATTTGGCTTGGAGAGGAAGAGTTAAACTCTCCCATCTGCTACTGATGGCAAAGCAGAGTTTTGACACAGGGTGGATGTGAGTTTGTAGGGGATAAAAGGAAGGGTTTGGGGGTTTCCTGCTAGGATATCTGTAATATTTCTATGAATTCCATCATCAATCCAAAAACTTACTGTAATTCATAAAATGCCAGACACTGCTCTCACTGAGCAAGCACCCACCATCTCATGAGAGACAACAACATTTCCCCACCTGGGCAATATTTAGCTCTTCACACACTCTAAGAACTCAAAAGCCAGAAGTTATGACAAACTATTGCAGATTCTTTTAAATCTTTGCTGGAAAACAGAAAGCTCCAACACCCAGAATAGGGTTGCTTTCAAGGTTCTCCCTCGAGGAGCCCTAGCTTGACTTGTGAGTTGGGAAGGCTGGAGGTGGAAAGCTACTGGGTGAAGACCCCATCATGGATGGCACCAGGCTTGGGTCTCCCCCAAGTTTCCAACATCCAGAGGTGGGACATGCCCCCAGCACCCCAGATTGAATAGACCTCAAGATCTGGAATGTCTTGAAGTGACACCCAAGCTTTCCCAGTCTGTGTCCCCACTTCCAGCCCCTCCAGCAAACATGGGCAAGACCCAAGCATCTCCCCACTCTTCCCAGTATCACGCTTTCTGGATCCCGCTTCTCCCTGAGCCCCTCATGCTTGATCTCTCTCATTTGGATGATTTGCATCCAAATCTCCCCAATTTTGTCCTTTCGTTCCCGAGCACATGCCGCTGGGTCCTGCTAATGCAAGGGCATCAACCGCCTTCATCTTCTCCTATTTAATGATATTTATCCATCATCGCATGGGAGAGAAATTGGCTGCAGCTCAATCTGGCAAAATAAATTGGTACCGGTTCAAGCATAATCTCCCTAAATACACAGATTTTAATTTCCCCCCGAAGTGAACTATGCTGCATCTGCAATCATTGTCCTTGCTACAAAATCTGGACACTGGTTTCAAACTCCTGCATTTTTTCAGCGCTTGTAGAAATCCACTTTCTTGCTCGCTGCTATCAGGTGCTTGACCTACAATGCTATCGCAAGGGCAGCTTTGCGGATGCACGGTCCCTCCTGACGATGCCAGCCAGCAGCTGAACCACCC
Source organism: Pterocles gutturalis (assembly GCF_000699245.1). Taxonomy (NCBI): domain Eukaryota; kingdom Metazoa; phylum Chordata; class Aves; order Pterocliformes; family Pteroclidae; genus Pterocles; species Pterocles gutturalis. The sequence goes on along the minus strand of NW_010112351.1, from coordinate 6,780 downwards.
TAACTTTTTGCTCTTAAAACTTTAACCCACTTTATTCTTAAATCCCTCAATCTGAGTCAATGGGTGCTACCACCACCAAGCTTCCCCATGCCTGCCATGGGCTGCGAATGCTCTCATGGGTGCTTCCCACCAGACCTCGCTGGGCTCACTGTGTGTCTCAATCCAAGCCCAAAAAAACCTCTTGGGCTTGGCCAAATGGCATCCTCCTCCCTTTGTGGGGAATAACCCCATTTTTCAGGGTGGTCATCCCATTTTTTGGGAAGATGAACCTTTTCTCAACAACAATCAAACCAAGGGAGCTCCAGCATCACCCAACTGTCCCACCATCACCATGACCCTGTTGCATTGGCAGCCCCCCTGCAGCCACAGCCCTCGGGAGTCTGGGGGGGTGAAAATGACCCCAGCCTGGGCTGCCATCGGAATTACCAAACCCCCCCCTTTGGAAAAGCAGGATGCTTCACCCCTCCTGCGAGGGCTGGAAGAGGCAGCAACATCAACCCAATGGCACAGCTCGGGTACGATTCACCCCCGTTGTCGTTAATTGCTCGGCTATCAGGAGGGCTGATACAGCGATTATTTGTAGACATGTATACCATCCCGGGCCTTCTTTTTTTATAACTTTATTTCATTTTCTGCTGTTTACTCAGAGTCCCTTTATCACGGCAGGCTGATAGCCTGTTCTTTATTGCCCCGGCGTGATTGCAAGGAGCCCGCACGCCGCGCAATAACACAGATATCTAAATATTTGAACAGGGAAAGAAAGTCTGGCTGATTCGCGCTATGGAAGGAATAAATTAAAACAAATAATACCACTAGAGGGACCTTCACGCTGCACGGCGGCACCGCAGAGGTCACACGTATCGGCCGAGGTGCGACTCCCAGCCAGCGATGGCAAAGCCCCCCCGGCTGCCCCCGCACCCTGTCCCTTGTCCCCCCCATCACAAACCCCAACGGCAGCACCCCGTGCACATCTGCAGGGCTCCGTGTTTGCAGAGGATCGCTAAAATAATTCCACTTGAGCACAAGAAATGCGTTTTGTTTTTGCAGTTAAAGACCCGAGTAGTTTTAATTAGTTGACTCGGGGCTTTCGCATTCGGTCCCGGGGTTCAAAGAGCAGCTTTTCTGTGTTGTTCCCCCCCCGCCTTTTCTTCTCTTTTCTTTTCTCTGCCTCTCCCTCTTTAACGCTGCGTGTGAATGGTCGAAGACAGGAGCGAAAGACGGCGGACTTAGAAAGGAAAATCTCCCGGAAGGGGGGGAAAAAAAAAAAAGAAAAAAATGGAGGCAAACACAGGAGCTAATTTAGGCAGGCATAGCTGGTGCTGTTTGTGGTTGTCCCTGACAGCGCTGCTGACTCGAAAGCACCTGTGTTTGCTCACTAGCTTTCCCCAATCTGCTAGAAAATGGCCCGAGCATGTCACATGGCAGCGAGATAGTCCCAGCGCCATGGGAATCAAAAAGCCTGAGCTTTTAGCGGAGTTAATCATTAATGCGCCTTTTCTTTGTCCCATTCAGGAGTGCTGACAAGCGCTTTGATATT
>NW_010112351.1:880-5225 GCF_000699245.1 Pterocles gutturalis | reverse complement strand
CGGTACGGCGCCAGCCGTCCCCAGTTACTCGGGAAGGTGCCGCCCGGCTCCCTGCACATCTCCCTTCACCTGCCCTCGCCTCCCCACCCATATGACTGGGCACAGATCTATAAAACAATACATATATTTATATATATGGGCATTAAAATATATATAAATAGATATATAACCCCTTCTCCAGCCAGGTCGGGCTCCCAGCAGGTCCAAGCCCATGCAGAAGAGCGCCCATGATTTTACACCAAGCAGCATGTGGCTTCCTCTGCTCCGACCTCGGGCTCTTTCATCCTTTCCTTTGGGATAAAACAGGGAGCTAGCCCCTTTGAGACCTCAACCGGCGGCTCGAACGCTCTGTATCGGTCATCTGAATATGGCACTTTGTATTTCTCCGCAGCTGCCAATGCGTGTGTGTGCCTGCGCTGCGGGGTTGAGCAAATAATCCCCGGCAGATAATGTATGGATGGGGAGGAATGCAGCCTGCCACGCTCTGCTCCACTCCTCTCCTCCCCCCAGTGCCAGAAAGGGCCTGGAATATTTTTCTGCATTGCATTTAATTTTTTTTTTCCCAAATTGTTTGCCAAGGGCCTGATTATTCCAGGTGCTGGGGAGGGAGGGAGCAGGGTTTGGGACCTCACCTCTTCAGAATGTGGCTTAAGAGGGGGCTGAATGGTTTCCCTTCCCAGGCTCACTGATAAAGGCACCTCTTCTCCTTTCTCTGACTTAACAAACAAAATGAATTTTTTGGGGCCAGTTTTGCACAGAAACGCCCACTCTGCAGCACAAAGGCCAGGTAGGGCTGTGGGCCCCCGTAAAGCTGCTGGGCGAGGTGATTTGTGCCAAACAAAATGAGAATCACAGTCAAACTCCAAGGTGCTTGAACTCTTCCCTTGACTCCATCAAACCCTGACAGCACGCTTGGCTGCCAAAACCACGCTGTGACGGGGGGAGAACCGTGACAAGGCTCTTCTCAGCGCTTTGTCCCTCTGTTTCTCCCCCCAGCCATGGAAATCCAGCCCAACCCCACCGTGATCCCAGCTGGAGAGTTTCCACCCCCAGGGTTCTCCCGATTCTGCAGCTGGAAGCCGCCAATACAACAGCCAAGACAACACCCAAGGCACCAGCGCTGCCTGTTCATTGCAGCTACACATAAGAGAAACCCAACATTGCATTTAAACACCAGCAGGCAGGAAAAGCCCTTTTCCCCTCCACACTTATTGTCAGGCTCAGACACTCAGGTACCTTTAAGGACACCATCCAAGAGAGGTTTTCCTCTGGCAAGTGGAAGGTGTATTAAATGTCACACCCAACGAGAAATTAGGTGATTCCTTAGCTGTCCCCTGTCACTGAGGGATGCACACTGGGGAAATATGGTGGGTTCCTCCATATGCCCATGGATTTATGTGCTGCTCACCCTGGTACGCTCATAGCTGAACAGTTGAAAAAACAACCAGAGCTCCCAACTATCCCTGACCTCACACCCCTCCCTCTACCCAAATTTGGGGCTTCCCCAAGAAGGTCTCTAAAGCCCACTTCTCAGCCTAGCAGCCCACAGGGGACATCACAAGGGTTGGTGGGGGTGAGAGATGGCCAGAGCACCCTCTCCATCATCCAGAGCTTGCACCCACCCGACAAAGACCAGACGGTCTCCTGGCTCCATCACAAACTATGGAGAGTGCTTCTCTCCAAGACCATCCTCCCAGCAAGAGGAGATGCAGGAGCTGCACTCAGGAGATGGAAAGCAGCTGAGAAGTCTCTACTTGAGTAGTTTTTCACCCAGGGAGCCCTACCACCACCTTCCTCCTAGACTCAGCATGCCTCAAAGCCACCAGAGGAATGTGGGGCCAGGTCACTAGCTCCTTGTGCCAGGTTTTTTTCAGATCAAAGAGGAAACTCCCTTAAATGTCATCGATTTGTAAAGGCCAGCTAACGGTGACTCACAGAGATAAAGTTCTCAAGGACATGGAAGGAGCCTGGAAGCCACAGTACCATGGGACCGAGCCATGTCTGGAGAAGGTGCCAAGGTCACCAACACTCAGAGAGCACCCCACCACTGGCTTTCAGGATGGAACCCCTCAGGGGCTGAGGCACCTGCCCTGTTAACTCAGCAGGTGATGGGGGTGTTGGATGGACCCCTGGGCTCAGAGGGGTTTGTAGGCTCAGGGGAGGGAAGAACACAGGGAAGGACATAAGCATCACCCTGGCTAGCCGGGCCAGAGGCACAAACACTCCATGCCTGCCCTTCCAGTAGTAAACGGGGGACATCTAGAGAAGACCAGAAGGACAGGGAACACACAGTGATGGTTTTCCTGAGTGCTCATCCTCACACCTGGAGACATCCATGGCTGAGAGGGGAGAGGTTTTGTACCCAATAGCCCCTGTAATTGTAACCAGTCCCCTTCTAAACACACACACCTATAGCGTCCTGCCCAGGTACCCCGCTGAAGTGTCCCCAGTGCCAGATCCAAGGAGCTGTGGGTTGTGTCAGACCCACAGAAACACATCCTGAACTCCAGGGCAGCACCACAGTCCACAGCTGGATCTCCCCAGAACCAGGCAAACATCGCAGCCCCAAGGGCACCGACAGCTTTGATCTACACCGTTTGCAGCACCCAGGGAGCCACAGCTGCTTTGCAACAAGGGTCTAGCAGAAGAGCTAAACCAAAGAACGCAACTCAGAATGGTCCAATGTAGCCAAGAGCCAGCTTACACCCCTTGGGGACAGTCAAACCACCCATGAGGCCAGATATCAGAGAGCTCTGCTGTGCTCCAGAAACACCTTCACAGCCAAGGGCTCATCAGCAACAACAATGACAAAATTCAACACGCTCAAAGGCATGGTTCCTTCACCCCCAGCCCACGCACAAAGCGAGGTCAGGCTTGGTCCCTCTACTCACTGGTGCTTATCAACTCCTTTACCTTGAACTTTTTAAAACCAGCCAAGTAAACTTGAGAACAGTAAAGTCAGGCCACAGGAAGCACCCAAGTAGGATGGCAAGTGTCCAGGTAGGATGGGAAGCCCTGCCACAGGGGACAAAACAAGAACCCAGCACTTGCTGCTACTCACCATCACACCTCCCATGGCAGAGCCACCACCCAGGCACCAGCTGCTGCACCCTAGCTGGGGCAGGATGCCCAGTTTGTAGGGTGGGGTTCTCTGAGATTGGTCAGGAGGGGGGTGGGAAGGGGTTTACACCCTCTTCTGCAAATGCCCCCCTCCCACCTGCACCTCTTCCTGGCAGCCCGGAGCTCCCCACCTCCTCCTGCCCAAACCTGACAGCCATGCTTGGTGTGAAGCTCTTGCTTTGCTGCGTTGTGCAGGTGATTAATGAACACAGCACACTGATTATGGTCCTCTCTGGCCACAATAGCTCAAATCTGAGTTGTTCTTAACAAACTCGTGAGGATGTGATTGGACTTGGAGGGTAAATCCCTTACATTTTAGCACAGCCGTAGGAAATGTCCCTCTGAGCTAGCGACCAAAGCCCATTCATAATTGCCTGTCTAAATATTTTCCCTTCTCCATCGCCGCAGTCAATTTGCCGCGTGCATCCTATGCAGAGGTGAAGGCGGCCAAAAAGGAAGCTTTCCTGGAAAAATCACAAAGGTACTTTCAGCCACAGAAATCCCCATCTCGAATCCAAACAGGGAAGCCTCTGTCCCCTGCCAGCGTAGGCAGGGCTTCCGCCTGTGCTGCTTGGCATGGCCGGACAGCTCGCTTCCGAAGGGGAAGGGGGCCGCTGCTCCTGCTGCGGGCTGGAAATCCTCCTCTTTCTAGGTGCTCTTTCCAAGTTCAAGTCTCATGCTCGGTGCTTATTAGTCCTTGCGTTTCCTCGGATAACAGCTGCAGGCAATGCAATGAGTGGGCTGCAGGCGGGGTGGGCAGCTGCTGCTGGGCCACGGTGGGTTGCGTGAAAAAGCACCGTCACCCCCCCATGAGCTGCTTCACTGCGACCAACGGAATGAAAAACCTGGTTCCTGCAGCTGGGGGCTTGGTTGCAACCTTCCAGCTGTTTGCTTGCAAGTTTGCAAGTTGTTTGCAAGTTGTTTGCAAGTTTGCAAGCATGCATGTTTGCACATGTGCAAGTGTGCAAGCTTCATGCAAGTTTGGGGTGCAGAGGGAAGGGTGTGGGGATGCTCAGCTTGCCCCTCGGTTTGCTTGTGCATGATCTGGTGCATCCGTGCTGCTGGACAAGCCAGGGGCACGCGGGGGAGAAGGGGTGTCCTGTCCACCTCCACGGCATGCCCAGGATCAGTCCCTCAGTGACAAAATGGTGCTGAGCCGACAGATGAACCCGAGCCCTTCCTAGCGTTGGGGGTGCCCTTCTCGGTGACCCACAGCCGCTGGGTT
>NW_010112351.1:629-863 GCF_000699245.1 Pterocles gutturalis | reverse complement strand
CGGGCGAGAGCCTGCCACGGGTAAATCCGCAACAACGGGGGCTTCGGGAGGGCAGGGGGCCGGGCAGCCCCCGCTGCAGCCCCTCACCCGTGCAGGCGATCCCAGGCACCCTCCAGCTCCATTAACCGGAGGAAAAGCATCTTTGTGCTTTTTGGGTTTGAAAATGTGGGTTTTTTCCTATTTTGTATTATTAAGGCAGAGCCGGACGTTTCCACTGGCACACGTTACAGCCGA
>NW_010112351.1:0-510 GCF_000699245.1 Pterocles gutturalis | reverse complement strand
GGTAACGGGGGGGCTCACACAGCCGCGGATGCCCCCTCCGTCCACCAGCACCGTGAGCCAATCCCCCCAGGTCCCACGTGTTCCCTCACTGTCACCCCTCGGGTCTAGGAAGAAAGGGCAAAAGAAAAAAGGAAAAAAAGGGAAACCCAGGCAGGTGTCGGGCATCTTGACGAGTGGCACCAACATTTCCATGGCAGCCCCCTTTGAGAGGGGATGCTTGGTGGGCTCCAGGGGATGCGGAGCTGGGGTGGGAATGCTGGGGCATCTCTCGGTGGTGCTTGGGACCTGCCACAAGCAATGGGCAGAGCAAATAGAACAACCAGGGACTGGTTTTGGAATAACTCAGAGCTTGGGTGGACCTCAGTGCCACCAGACAGGGCGGCGACGGGGACAAACGACCTTCGCTAACACCTGCAATGAGACAAACCACAGCGAGCAGGTCCAGAAGGGTGGTTAAGCACCAGGAAAAACCATCATCTTGTTTAAATGCCTACAGCAGCACACAAAACA
>NW_010112350.1:135869-166072 GCF_000699245.1 Pterocles gutturalis | reverse complement strand
AGCGGCAGCCTGGAAACGCGGGGGCAGGCGCATTTGGGGGAGGCAGGGTCCAGCTGGGGTTTTTGGGGAGATCCCCGAGGCAGTGGGGCAGCTGTCGCTGTCCCCCGGGTTGGCTTTGTAAACATGTCTGCTGATGGCTGGCGTGGGGATCCGGAGCGGGTTTCTGCGCAAGGGGAAGAGCTTTCCTCCAAGGCACCGAGATTTGGGGAGCGGTGCGCCAGCCCTTTGTGTAGCCCCCCACAGCCCGGAGCCCACGGGCTTCCCCTTCCCCTTCCCTTAGATACCGCAACTTTGTATAGGGGTCAGTCCTTACAGTAGTGTGCGACCGGAGTATCACATACAGCACAGTGCTTTATGCCCTCCTTTTAAAGGGAGAATGACTTTAAAAAAAAAAAAATAATTAAGGCGACACTACGAGGTGGTTGTGTCTTACTATTTCTTTTTTAGGAGCTTGTAACAAGCTGATCGAATCTTAGGATTTGAGAGAAAATTTGGACTGAGTCGCAGATGAGTTTCTTTGCAATTCCTTGTCTCCCATCCTCTTGGCCAAGGGAGCATTGCTGGGCGAGCTGTGAGCATTTGCTCTAGCGTCCAGGGAGCTGATAGCTTTTCTCTCTTCGTGTTAATGACAGTTTTGTTTGTTTCACTTGTTTACATATGATGAATGCAACACATTTTACCCCTCATGTTTTTTATAATGCTGTTAGTGATTAAATGCATCAACACAGTCACTCGTCGTTGAAAGATTAAAAAAAAAATACCAAACTAGTTGCTTTTCACATGATTAATTTGTCTTAAGAGAAAATTAGTACAGTAGAGAAGGGCATTACCTTTTTTTTAATAGGCTCGTTTATGTTGCTGTGAAAATGGCAAACTGATAATTGCTACACAGAGCTTTAAATCAACTAAAATTAATACACTGAAAATAAATGACCTAAAGTTAGAACTGTTTTAACACTAAATAGGTAGACTGCTAAATATTCCAACTTCTGCAGCTCTTAGATGAAAACTTGGCCCCTAGTAACGCCACTGTATTTTGTGACCTGGATGTTTAGACCCCCTTTGGTTTTCTTCCACTTGTACTGAGTAAACTTATGTATAAAATATTTAGACATAAATAATAAACTGTATTTATTCAGATGAGTTGGCAAAACCAGTAGCAGGGTGCTCTATGAACAAATTAACTACAGAATTTGTACAACCAAAGGAGAAACCAAAATGCTCAGTTCAGTGGAAAAAAAATACTATCAGAGATAGTACCGGTGCCTTAGGCAACAAACAAAATCAAGGCAGTATCTTTTTCTCGTTTTACAGTGTTGAGATATTCAAGTGGAAAATATTTTCCCAGTTTAGGAGCAGCAGCTGGTCATAAGAAATAACACGTTACCTGTGCAGACTCTTTTTCTGATAGGACATACTTTTTTTTGGTATAATGCACTAACTGTCTTTCCCACGTAATGTTTGGTGTGTTTCCTGTGAAGGGATGTTTTCTGTATCCAAGTATGTTATCAGCCATCTCTTAGACAATGACAAAAAAATGTTACAATTGAGAGAGTAGAGATTAACGACTTGGTGACGGCAGTGGGAGGGGTATGGTGACTGGTCCTTATCTATGATAGGCTTTTTCATATTTCTGCCTTCTGAATGGTGACAGCTGCTGCTTTGCGTTGTTAGAGCAGGTCTGTGTGTATGGAAATGCCCACATTTCCAAATAAATGCTTTTCTATATCATATTTTAAACATTGGTAGGGCTGCTCGTAGTCTGTACATTTCTGCTGCCCTGCCATTATAAATAGGAACTGGCAGTTCAGAAAGCCTGCATTAAGCGCTCTTGTGAAAATGTTGAAATGAATCGACTCCACTGTAATTTTTGTTACCCCTGCCTAAAAAAGAAAGGGGCAGGGTTACCATGTCAAAACGGTGTGATTCTATATCAGGCTGCTTCTCTCAGCCCATGCATTGATTGAGTAATTTCATCAGCCCCACATTACTTGATTGCTTAGAAGTTTCCTAATGATCTGTATGCTGTAGGAAGAATCTGAAAGTCGTGAGCGGAATGGCAATGATTCGGTGTTTTATGAGGCTATTCAAAAAGTCGCTCTGATTTATGTAGCTCGAAAGCTCCAAAGTCTGAGATTAGCCACGCTCCCTGATATTTTCTTCATACATCAGTCATCCCACACTCCTCACTCCCTAAACAGGAGTTTAGAACAGTGCTTTAATTAAGCAGGGATTAGGTGGCATTCCTTGTCAACTGCAAAATTTGTGTGTGCTTTCTGTCTTCTGCAGCTGAAGGTCTGAACGCTTTTGTATTTTGTACTTTGTGTTCATTTCTTTGCTTGACGTAGTAATACATCTGTATGTGCATATGGATTTCCTATTGTGCCTATAGAAACATATGCAAATACACATGTATTAGGTGCAGCAAAATCACCTAGGACAGTGGTCACATAGTATAGTACAAGAGTTTTTGCTGAAAAAATACACTGAAGTATTTTTAAAGGCTAATTCATCATAGCAGTTTGCAGCAATAGTTCAGGCACCCTGATTACTACAAGTTATTTTTTTATGTTTATCAGTGGCTTCAGTCACATGCAGTCAGTTGTGTGCTGCGTAGTTTTTATTTTCGACAGCAAGTTCAGAAAGAGATCTAATTATGCATAACATGTGCCTATTATATGTGTATTTACATACATTTATACATATGCTTTTAATATATTTTTTTTTCTTAAGAGAAAGAAAATTAGACCTGCTCTTCCCTTACTCCTCTCAGCTTTTAGGCTTTGCAGGCCAGGACCGCTGCATTCCTTGTGTTAGACAAGTTCCTACCATGGCTGGGTCCTGAGTTTAGGTTCATACTTCTAAACTCTTCTGCACCATGGATAACAAAATCAGGGCAATTCCGACATGGGCTCTGTTGCTTACTTCTTCTGTTGATATTGATAGTGCCCCAAAATGGGATTATTTTTTTTTTTTTTTGAGGGAAGGGAAGTCTTTTAGCTTGGTGGTATGCACATCCCCAGTTTTGTCTTGCAAGCTGCTGTACTACAGTGCAGCATGGCTTGTACTGTGTTGTGTGCTGGTAATCGGAATTGAATTTGCTGTGCCATTGGTAAAGCCTCATTAGCAGGTACGTAGTGTATGTCACTCCCTACTGCTTACAGTATTCTCACATAAGTTTTGTAAAGTGCAGGACAAGCAAGCAAAACAGATTAATTAAAAATAAATAAGTGCCTATAGTGTCTACAGATGAGCTTTCAGGTCTCTGTTTTCCCTGTTCTAGAATGTGCTGAGGTTGGTTGCTTAATTTTAAACATACATACAGGTGAAGGCCTAGAATACAGCCCAGTAGGTTTTATGAGTAACTGTTCTACTGAAATGCACAGCATGCGTGACATGCTCTGTTGTTTCTGCCTGCACTTTTTCTTAAACTCTCTCCCAGGCGCTTAGATTTGCGATAGTATTTCAGTCCCTGTGATGTGTCTTAGTGCTGGTTACTCTGCAGCTAAAGAGGGATCATTTTCTGTGCCGTGGATTACGGCTCGCTATCCTCCAACGACGTGTTTGCCATTAGGTGTCACTGCTTTCTGGAGTGTTTCTTAGTGATCACCAGGGCCTGATCCAGAGCCTGTCATCATCCAGGTGAGTCGCTTTGTTGACTTCAGAAGGTTTTAAACTGAGCCTGTGGATGGCCGGCTACAGCATGCGGTTCCTTTTCATGTTCTTCAATAATTCTTAGTGATATTTTGAGTTCTTTGTCCTTGATAAAGACAGAGAAAAAAACCCAACCATCCATTTCTGAGTGGTGGTGTAATAAATGCCTGCCCTGGCGATCGCTGCTGCTGCTGTGTGCTTTCAGATGACTGCTTATAGATGCACAGAGTCTTTATTCTCACAGTGCCATCTTTGAAAAAACACACTGGAGAAAAATCTTTCAACACTGTGACTACATAAACCTAGCAACTAAGGTTCATTTAACTTAATGAACAAAGGCATTAAGTATGGTTCTCTTCCACTCCCTGGCCCTGTAAAGCTAGTGGTATTGGTGGGAAGATGACTTCTGTGAGCCATTAGGTTACTCCCTAGATATAGACTTGAATTTACATGATTGTCTTCCATTTGATGTATAGCTATCTATAATCTGCCATGACAGTCAGTTTTTTGCTGAAACTTATTGCAGACTTCTGCCTTTGGAGGTCTGTATTTTTAATCTTTCTCACTGCTACTTCATTGCTTTTTTTATTTTCAGCATGTTAAAAATGGTTTTAAAGTTAGTTGATATGAAAGAGTAGTTCTATTTGGCTATCAGTTTCTCGCTAATTTTCCTAATTACCTGGTGTATATATGACAGCATGGTAAAACTCTTCATCCACAAACTCTGCAAACATAGTTTGTGCTTTGTATCTTCAGTATTTAAAAAACTTACTAGACATGGACAATTACTGTTGCTGTTTGGACTTAAGAGTGACTGATAGGCAAAGGAAATGCTATTCATAAAATGATCTATATTTTGAGCAAATTTGAGAAAATAACCAAAATATGAAAACATGTTGTATATTATTATATACGATAGCTTGTTATAACAGTCATAGCCCAAGAGTAAAGCATAATATGCAGTTTGCTGGCAAACCATCATATTGGCTGGGAACTGGGCATGAAAGCTCATGTTTCTCTGGGGCATTTTGTACCCAAGACTGACTGGCTGGGTAGCAACTAGCTTCTTGGATACAGACGCAATTCCTTTTCTTCTGTGATGTTATTTTGTCTGCTTGCACCATCATCTATATCCATGAGCAAGTAGGAGTTGATCTGTTGTTTGTGGTACTTGCCAAAATGAGCTATGTTGTCCTTTTTTAGAGTAACATTGCCTATGACTTCACTGCTTGTCTAGGCTAGTAGACTGTATTTGAGAAGGTGCAATAATGAGCTAGTGCAATGTGATGCTTCATAGAAACACAGAAAGGTTTGTGTTGGAAGGGACCTTAAAGATCTCGTTCCACCCCCCCCCGCCATGGGCAGGGACACCTCCCCCTAGCCCAGGTTGCTCAAAGCCTCATCCAACCTGGCCTTGAACCCCTCCAGGGATGGGGCATCCACAGCTTCTCTGGGCAACCTGGGCCACTGCCTCACCCCCCGCACAGGGAAAAATTTCTTCTCAATATCTCATCTGAATCTTCCCTCTTTAATCTTAAAACTGTTACCCCTTGTCCTGTCACTACACTCTCTGATAAAGAGTGCTACTTGGCATGGAGTATGTGCTAAATGCATGTTACATAAATGTGGTGCTGTGCTAGTTAAACCATCCTCAGCACCAGGTGAGGAAGGCCTGGACAAAATCTTCTGGATATGGATTTTGGCTGGCTCATGGGTTTGAAGCAGCCCAGGGAGAAGAAATAGTGCTGCCCTTTCCCTGCGATGAAGCAGGATTAATTGTGTATCCTTGATGTAGCAGTAATTTAAACATAGAGGCTAAAATGGAAACAGCTAGTGGAAGAATGGGTGAGGAAAAAGTGACTTTCTTGCCATGTCTTTCCGTAGTTCCGCCTCTTCCCATGAGCACCAGCAGGGCAGTTTCCTCTGCTAGTCTTCCTTCTAGGATTCAGGCTTTGTTTTCTGGTTATTGTTGGCCAAAAGGTGTTATGTAAGAGATGATGGAGAAAAGGAAATATTCTCTTGTGTCTGTGGCCACTGTAATGAAGAATGATTTCTGTGACTTGGAGAGTTGTAACTGATCTGTGCAGCAGGGAGAACAAAGGCTGAAAGTGAAGGTTAGGAGATGAAATTACTGATGTTTGGATGAAACTTGTCCAAGTTGCTTGCTTAATGAGAAAGGATAATACAATAAGTACAGTATTCCTCTAGTATTAAAATTGTAGTGGAAGAGGTGATACAGAGACTGAAGTTGTAGTCAACCGTAGACGGGTGGATTTGTAAGTGCAAGTTTAGATTGAAAGTAGGTTTTCATTGCACACGCTGGTTCTGGAGTGAGGGCGGGGGAGGGTTGGAAAAAAAGATGAAAAGCAAAAGGTACCCTGAAAGTTACGCTAGGTTTATCTGACAAGCTATGCTCAAGAGGAAATTCAAAAGAAAATTGAGTAAAAATGCAAGTAGCGGAGGAAAGTAAGATCTCAAAGGCAAGAGGCACTAGTTCTCTCTGTTCCTGTTTCTTTGGGAGCTGTATAAGGTTCCTGTAAGGGCTATGCTAAATGGAGAAGTTCTGAACCAGAAAGGGGAAAATGTGAAGATACAGAATTTAAATGAGGAATTATATGTGTATTTTAACGCTCTGTGCTGAAATGCTAATTATTCCTAATTGTTATATTTGCTTTACCCATGAATAAAATATCACATATCTAATAAAATATGCAGTACAAATCACTGTAAAATTCCTCTTGGACTCTTTCATGCAGATTTAAAGGATTTAATCTCTTATTTCTTCATTGCTTTTTAAGTCATTAGCTTTCTATAATCAGTTTGATTGCTGAGGCCAATATCCAATGAACCTGACAATAATTGCTTGTTTTGAAGAACAAATTTTTTTTTTGTGAGTCCACCCATATCTTTCGCAGAGGCTTAAATTGAGTTGGTGATTTTATTATAATAATTCACTTATGAGAAAACAAAACGAAGTAGCACCGCTCTGGTGCTGTGGGAGGTAGCTCAGAATGAGAGCTCTGGAGAGAGCAGAGGATGGCGTGGCAGCAGACCTGGATGGTAGGGGCATGGATTTGCTGGGCCGTATTTGGATGGATGCAGATGTAATGATGGCCATGTTTGCAAACCCATTTTAAGTAGAGAAATTGAAACGTGCACAGGGCAGGCTTCCCTGCCTTGGGACTCCAACTCAAACCCTATGTTCAGGGCCCAGACCTGATGACAAGACGATGACTTGGTTTGTTTTTAAAGTGTACAGCTCGAGTCTGACTGACTGCCAGCTGAGCTTAGGCTCCAGAACCCCTGAGATTATTTGGAGATGTCAGATGGCTTTTTCAGGTGACCGGAGACTATTGCAGAGTTACCTGACTGATTGCAGCCAGCATTAAAAGGTGTCTGGCAGCGTACCATGGGCTGAAAGCACACAGTGGAGACGTCTCCAGACCAAACACTGTTAAGCAAGGATATTGGTTGCTGTAGACCCTTTGCCTTCTTGCAGCCCTTAAAGTGTTCGGCTTTCAATAGTTGAGCGTGTTTTATAATCATTTTAGGCACTGGAGATTTGTTAAAGGGGAAAAAGACTAAAGGTAGAAAAGATCCGGATGTTATTCAGTGTATTGTCGCCGTACAGCCAGTGTACCATGCGAGCCATGCGTTAAACGGCAAGTGAGACATGATAGTTATTATTGGTCATATAAAAACACACAACTTCTCCCTTTCACTATTTTCATTTATTTCTTTGTCTCCTGTATTCCAAGTTCATGGCAAACAGTTGTGATGGTTGCTATGTTCTGCACTCTTAAATATATGGGGTTTTTTCTGTCCAGGAAGAACAAAGTTAAAGCTGCTTTTTGTTTCTCTGGGATTCCACTTATTTGCCTTCTTTTGAGACAGATATACCCCCCCCCAAAATTGGTGATCCTGCTTAAGGCTAGTCTTGCTTTAGCTCTCGCCTTTGTGAATGTATAGACCCAAGCAGTACTGCAGTATATCCACTAATGTATTTGCTATAAATATATTTTAAAATTTACTACTTGGGTGCTACTTAAACTTCCAGCTCCATGATGCAGGTTAATAACTAGCAATGGGTTATGTATTTATGTATGCATATACAATGTATAAACACATGCTTTTTCAGTAATCAGAGGGGTTATTCTTTTTGAAAATATTTGACCATGTTTTTTGTTAAATTTGGGATGACATGAATGTCTACTGTAAGTAACAACACAGATTTGGGAGGCTTTTTGCTTGCAGCAAGTCATAACGTGAATACAAATCGTGAAACAGCACCCCGCTGCGCTAGAAGCTGTACAAATACGAAACAAAAAGTTGGCTGTCAGAAGACTTGAAGTAAAAGAGGGGGCTTGGATCTCTCTGTGACTGTGGCAGTTTGTACACCAGGAGACAAAGTTGCAAATCTTTTGGCGTCTTTTGAGAGATGGATTTCATTCATTCCTGTTTGGAATGGGTAGGAAGGAATGAAAGCACAGATGCGTCTGCGGACAGGGCGGATGTGGTGTGGCTGGTGTTGGTACTTCCCTGGTTTGGGGCACGTGATAACAAAAATTACAGTGCTGTGGCGCAGGAGAGTTGGTGGGAAATGCAGGCTAGCAATGTGCGTGTATAATCACTGCCTACAATGCTTTATTGCCAATAACCTCGGTTAGATTGGCAAAATAAAAACAATCATCTCATTAGCTGCCAAAATACTACTTTCTGTATTTATTGAGTATGGGAACTAATGCATGGTTGTGCACATGCACGCTCTTTCTTTTGTTTGGCCAAGTATTTCATGGTACAGTTTGGAAGATGTCTGGGTAGCAAGGAAAGAGCCCTTTTTGGGAAGGTGGAACAATGTGTTGCAAAATACTCTAGGTTTTTTTTTAAAGAGATATTTAAGTATAACCAGTGATTCCAAAAGCATCTGCAGACTCGTTAGCCAGCCTTGCAGAGTTTCTAGAATGTTACTGAAATATTATTGAAACAATCTAGAGAAATGTTTTTCTCTGAGTTTGGGAAGGGGGTGGAGTTGCTTGGGTGGTAAAAGGGGTGCAGTAAGCCTTTGGAGGGGACTAGCCTGAGTGATGGGCCAGGCTGGCTTTGTAAGAGTACAGGGTACTTCTAGGGAATAGCTGGTGATGAAAGTGGGCTGGAGACTGGGCTTTAAACATTTGAGACAGGCTGTACAGAGGAGGTATGTGTATGAGTATAAGGAAAGTTGGGAAATCCAAAGGAATGAGGCACTAGAATGGCCCAGATATTAGTGAAAAGAGTAATAACATAATGCAAATGTTGCTTTGAGAACAACTTATCTAGAAGATAATATGAAGTTTTAAAGAAACTAAATTATAGATTAAGAAAATGGGATTGTTTCTCCCCATCCAGCCTCTATAGTTTTACTGTAAAGCATTTGATTTGTGTGGTAGATCTTGGTTTTTGTTTCCCTTTAGGTGATAATTGTACCTGGTTACTCCACAGAAGAAAAGCGAGATCTGTTTTGTCTTTGCAGCGCCTAGTACTGTTCTACGCAGACACAAACAATGAGTACTGAAGTGTCATCTTCCACCCCTCTGCTCCCAGGATAACTCCAAGCGCGTTGTACCTTCCTGTGCCTTAGCATTATCCCTCTGATTAAATCATCTTCCTTTGCTTCCCCCATGCAGCAGTTCATTGCCGGGCTGTACAGTGCCTCCGCATAAGCTCCGTTTCCGTGGCTGGCGCGTGGGAGGAAGGGATGCACAAAGCCACAGCTTTTGCTCCATTGGCTTTTGACCTAATTTAGGAAGGAAGGAAAGGGAGAAATAATGCAGCATGCTTCTGGATTCAAAGCTGCGGTGTCTCCTGTGGAGTTAGAGGGAGAGCTCTAGCTTTCTCCTTCTTTCTTGAATATCTGCATAGCTTGTGTTCAAAGTTAGACCTCTCCTCGGTGAAGCTCCAGAGTGGTGAGTGGATCTGTTTTCATGGTTATCTTGTGGCAGATGTCCTCATTTGGGCTGTCGAGGCTAAAGTCTGGTTTTCCATCAGTATCAGCCTTGTCCAGCTCCCATTCAAAGCAGCAAAGAGACAGCCACTGACTTGTATTTCCTCTAAACAAGATACAATAAGAGTTGGGGATAACAGGTTTGGAAATATTTTTCTGTTTGAGATCAATAATCTCTAATAATAGGGCTGAATGCTGTCTGGGAGGAGGAGGAGGTAAATACTTCCTCAGGGAAAGGCTGCATTAAAAAAGGGGTGGCCAGCAGGGAGAGGGAGGTGATTGTGCCCCTCTACTCGGCTCTTGTGAGGCCCCATCTGCAGTACTGTGTCCAGGCCTGGGGCCCCCAGCACAGGAAGGACGTGGAGCTCTTGGAGCGGGTGCAGAGGAGGGCTGCTAAGATGCTCAGAGGGCTGGAGCAGCTCTCCTATGAGGAAAGGTTGAGGGAACTGGGCTTGTTCAGCTTGGAGAAGAGAAGGCTCCGGGGAGACCTCATTGCGGCCTTCCAGTGCTTGAAGGGAGCCTGTAAACAGGAGGGGGAGCGACAGTGTACAGGGTTTAACAGTGACAGGACAAGGGGGAATGGTTTTAAACTAAGAGAGGGGAGATGTAGGTTGGATATTAGGCAGCAATTTTTCACTGTGAGGGTGGTGAGACACTGGAACAGGTTGCCCAGAGGAGCTGTAGATGCCCCATCCCTGGAGGGGTTCAAGGCCAGGCTGGATGGTCCCTGAGCAGCCTGCTCTAGTCGGTGGCAAACCTGCTGCCACAGCAGGGGGCTTGGAACTAGATGATCTTAAGGTCCTTTTCAACCCAGGCCATTCTATGATTCTATGAAGGTAGATAATGATAGCATTTGAGAACTGCTATTGCTGAAAATAATATTCTGTGGGATTTAGGAGGGGGGGTAAAAAAGCTGTTCATAAAAGTACTGTGGGGTTTTTTTTAGCATTTTTTTCTTGTAAAAGGATGCATATTCCCCCTTCCCCCCATTGTTTGTAAGACTGCCAAATGTCCCTGGGGCTAGAATTAATTGGCTCTTTGTGTTGTGTCAAGCAAGGAGTACCACTGTTTTCACAAAATACTAGGTTTACAGACTCCCATCCAGAACATGAAAGGGAGAAAGGCTAACTTTATATAAACAAGGTCCCTGCATCGTTTTGTACCACTAGCTTGGAGTAACAAATAAAATATTGAAATTGGCGGTGCTTTGCAAGCTGTTAACGTTGCCCATTTAACCCCCATCCCTTCATTCTGGCTAATCCTCCCTGCAGAACAAACAAGTGCTGTTTTCTTTACCTATCACCTCCAGTCATCTGCAATGAATAATCAAACGTCTGCTACTTAAGAATAACCAAGGTTCAGTTTTTTGAGGCAGGTTCAGGAGAAATGGAGAGGTATTTGTGTCACTTTAGCGGTCTGTTTCACAAATTCCCCCAGACATTTTTGGTTTCTAAGGTATTTTATCATTTTTAATACTGCTGCTTCCAAGGCCACTTCTCATGATGGTAAGAAGTCAGTGGGCAGCAGTAGGTGGAGATGGAAGCTTTACAGTGGCTCTTTGATGGAGGGGTTTGAGGACTATGTCTTAGAGCCATTGCATTAAAATTGCAAAGTGGTAACTTAAACATAATAATGCTCTGACAAAGTGCTTCCAGTTCTGCAGCAGAATCCTTTCTATTTACAATTGCTTCTGGTTCCCATCACAGTGACAAAATGACAAGGCAGTGTGCTCACCACGTGTGTTCAGAAAGCTTCATTCCTTATCATCTAGCTCTCCTGGACTGAGAAACAGTTCTTAGCTTTGTGTTCCTATGGGGTTTTGAAAACCACTCAGCCCTTTCTGTATGTGAATGCTGGTCTACACTTAGAAGGTGATCTGCTGCTGGAAATGTTCTCAGTAGCAGATCTCCATGCCTAAATTTCTCTCAGCTGAATGTGTAGAAATAACTCTGTTAAGAAGAGACTCAGCCCAGTTTCCAACTTATTCCAAAAGCCACTGTAACTAACTGGTATCTGTTAGGAAGTGCTTTCTGCAACAGCATTAAGGCGGATTTACTCATATTAATGAACAGCTAAATCTTGCACAATATTTAAAGAAAGGAGCAAGAAGAGGAATGTAGTAATGACAGATTACATGTAGCTGTTGATCACTCTAGTTTAGGAAGAATTTTGGAGACCCATATTAAAAAAAAAAGGATTTTATAAAAATTCCAGTTAAGAAGGAAAGGGAAAATGCAGCCAACCAGAAGCATTTTTGGTGTATTCCCTCTCCTAAAAAGGATTAACTGAATTTTGTTCATTCACAGTCTTGCATGGACTATAATATTCTTAACTAGCTCTTCAGAGAAGTAGATCATATCTCTCACATGCTTTTAGCCAAAATAATTGTCACTATTTCTTGCTGGGGTACAAGTGGTCTGCGGGTGTGTGTATATATGCCTGTGGGTATAACGGCTATGTGGTCCATGTAGCTAAGACATAGACCAAATTTCCTGGACTATTCTATTATTTTTTTTTTAAATTGTTTT
Source organism: Pterocles gutturalis (assembly GCF_000699245.1). Classification (NCBI taxonomy): domain Eukaryota; kingdom Metazoa; phylum Chordata; class Aves; order Pterocliformes; family Pteroclidae; genus Pterocles; species Pterocles gutturalis. The sequence continues at coordinate 153,910 of NW_010112350.1, read as the reverse complement.
TCCATGCTGGAAGTACAGCTGGAACTGGTTGTATGTTTGGAGAGTCAAACCTCTTTCACTCGTTGCTTTAGGTATAAACACCTTCACCTCTTCCAAACTGCCTCTCAGGACCCCATACTGCTTTCCTTGTTTTTCATGTGGAAGGGCTGATTGCCCATAAAGTTACATGCATGAGGCTAGTCACTGTAGATCCACGGTAAATGAAAGATGTCTTGTCTGGCTGTTGCTCAATCCAGGCAACTATGTTGTCTTGTACTATCACTGAGAAGTATTTTGGTTTATCCTGCGTGAGAGAGGGAGCAGAGACACACAATAGAAGGTGGTACTCTCAGGCATGGGGAACAGAGGCTGTTCGTACTGTGAGAATAAGGTCTTGTCTTAAAAGAATTCTTGTCATGCTCTTGCTTTTTTGCTCAGGTTTTTGTTTCCTTGTATATCTGGTGTATATGGAGAAGAAAGATCAGATAGATTTTCCACGCATTTACTGTGAATAATAGGCTGAAGAAATAGAATTGTCCAGTCCCCAGTCATCAGTCAGTAAATCTGCCCTTTTGAGGTATCTCCATTTATCATGACTGGCTGCTGGGTAATCTCTACCAGCTCTACTGCCTGGTGACCCTGCATGAGAACAAAGACATATTCCCTGCTTGTCTCCTCTTACTTAAATGTTTATCTTCCCTCTTAAAAAAAAGTGCCTTAGCGCTGATAGATTCAAAGCATATATGAGCAGGAGCTGAACTTTATGGAAAGGGAACTTGTGATAGGGCTGGGGAGGGCTGTTTCCATCTCATGAATCCCTTCTTTTTTGGAAGGAGACTCAGCTATTTCTAGTAGCTACCTTTTCACGGATCCCTCTTTTTCCTGGGCTGGATGAAAGGGATGATGATAAAGAGTCTTGGGGGGGGGGGGGGGAGGGGGGTTGGATTTCACCAGGAGCAGGGGAAGGAAGCACTGGTTCTAGTAGCACCCAAGAGTAAGGGGCAGGGAAGGGAGGAGGTGGTTTGGTGGCAGGTCATCATGGAGTTCTTGCCTCCAGTATAAAAAATGGTGAAATGCTGTACAGGGCATGTGTTCGTTATCTGTTTCTTCTCTGTTTCTTCCATTAGAATCAGGGGATATAAACCTTTTTAAAACTGTGCAGAAATGTGCTTAGTGAGATTTTAAAAAAATTTTTTTTTAGAAGCACTCAGAAACATAGTCTTCATAGTGAATCCTTCTCAGTACCTACATCTATTTATAGGCAAGCAAATGTCTCCTGAAAAGCATGATTGCCAAAAGGTGGAGCAGCCTGGCTGAAAGTGAGTAATGTTAAGGCTTTACCCACATGCATGCGGTGTCTTGTGGTCATGAAATACTGAGGTATGAAGCCAAGCAAGCGGGGAGTTTTCTGCCACTTGGCTGGTACTTACTGCAAGCAGTTGTCTGATTGTCTTGCCATGTCTTGGGCCAGTCCCTCCAGACTGGATTTGATATTTGCAATGACATTTATCATCGCAGTACCTATGTTGCCAGCAATACCCTTGGCTTTTTGGAGATCCAGGCCTTTAAGATAATGTGACTGTATGTTTGATGATTTGGTGTGTAAGTATTTCTGTTGGGATCTGGCATAATGGTAGGAAGGAAATGGAGAAATTTCTGAAGGCAACAGCTTCTCAGACAACAGCTGTCACTGGAATTCATAGATAAATGTAAAAAAAAAAAAGTGTCCTTTGTGTTAGCTGGTGCTTTTTGTCTAATAGCATCGCTTAGTATCTGTGTTCTGGTAATAGGACGTGAGATCACAGCCCTGTTTTACGTGCTGTCTGTGTACACAGTAAAAAGTAGTCAGTGGTGAAGTTTCTGTAATCTTGCTGTCTTGTTGTTTCTTGTCAGCTTCATTTACTTGGTCTCATGCCCCAGGACAATGCTGTTGTTGTATTCATGTTACCAGAAAGGCAAGGGAAAGCTTCAGTAATAGTTTTAGCCTGAAACTATGTGGGAAATGTTTCTGCTTCTATTACATCTTATTTTTCCCCCATCTGTGCTGACAGATTATATTTGTTAGCACAACATAATTCTTGGAGCCAAAATACTTACTAGAATCCTCTTTCAATTGCTTATTTATTGGCCTGCACCTTGTAAAAGAGGACTTTTAGGTTCTTGCTGGTGTAATTTCCGTAGTATACTACAATGCCTTTAAATGGCATTGCTTTGGGTCCTAGGGCTAACTCACCTGGGCACAGCACCAAACTCGCTTTTCTTCATCTTCTGTTCGGTGTACAGTCCATATTCAACTGCTGTTACACACACTCAAAAGTGAGGACCAGGTAGAGAAATTCTATTTTTTTTCTAACCAATAATCATAAATTAAGTAGCCAAGAAGTTGATGCAGTGGTACAACAAAGGATTTTGCATGCATTTGGTTTTATGTCATGCAAAACAATATTTTTGCCCTCAGCTGCTGACACGGAGGTTGCTGACTGAATAGAGACTTGAAATATTCTTAGACTTTAAGTTTTTCTTTAAAGAACTGAAAGAACTTGTCATTGCTTTATCTCACGTGCTGAGCAGCCCAGACCACAGTGTGCATTTGAATGTGTTGCTGGATTCAGATGGAACCTTATTCCTGTGTTATTTCTTTTCTAGGTAATAGCTCCTACTGGTATGGTCATCAGAATAAAGACTGCTAGCCACACTCCTTGTTCTCATTGCTAACTGGAATGTGACAAAGGCCTAACAGCATTTTTAAAGTAGTCACTGCCTGCCACTTTTTCAAGCAGGGCACGTAATTCATAGGTCATGTTATTTTCATAATCCCCAAGGGTGGTTGTTGTGTGGCCACTAACGCAATCTGATAGACATGAGTGCGTGTGGGTAGTATCTTTTAGGAGAAATGATGGGGGAGAAAATAAAACATTTTCCGTATCACATGTTAGAAAAAACTGCTAGAGCCATCTAAAAGGAAACAAAATGGACTATAACTCTCTTCTTACAGATTATTATTTCAGAATTATCTGTTGTAGAACATTTGGAGAAATAATATGTCTACCATTAGGTCTGTCAACTGTTTTCTGCCTTTTCAGACTGTCTCATATGACTTCTGAAGTCAGTATGAATCATTCAAATGCCTTTATTGGACTCTGGATCACATCTATGTTTATCTGGTTCCTTTTATCCTTCCCTTCTCCCTCCCATCAAGTGCTTCCTTGCCTTTTTAATTCAATGTCATTAGTAGCTGCCAGTACTCATAAGCAGCCTCTCAGTAATGGATGTGTGGAGTATTAATGTGGATGTGAACTGAGGGAGGTTGATTAAATCTGGAAATATGAAGATTTCCTTAAACATTGGTGGAAATGTCACTGACACATGATTTCTTTTATCGTTATAATCTTTTTGTATTGCCTGAAGTATTTTTGCCTCAACATGCAAAAATCTTATTCAGAAGCTAGCTAATTTTCAGTGAGCTTAATGTCTTTGCAAAGCATTGATCACTGTCAACTGCTAAAGACAGGACAAGAGGGACCATTGTTGTCTGTCCAGGGCGAGCCCCCTATATCTCCTACTCCATGCTTTGTTCTTGTTTCCGCTAATAGGAAAGGAGACAAAAAGCAGTTTTATAGTTCAGGAATAAGACTAGAATTTGTTAAAGGTGGATTCAATTTGGACTCTGTTCTGCCCTTGAGGAAGACATACAATGATTGAAGTGTATGAGCTGTCCAAATGAAACCATCAGGGCTCCTTAGGAGCTGGGGTTTCATAGGCTGTGTTGTACCCTGGTCACCTGTTGTCTTGAGTTGTTGAACATCTGTTTTCCATGTGGATAGTTCTATTCCTCTTACTTGAACACCTCTTGTCTGCTGAGTGTGCACTCTTCAGGTGGAGCCCTGTCTCGTGCTATGTTGTATCTGCATGGCCAATCACAGTGACACCATTTCAGCCAAGAGCTTTGGAGTTTATAACTGTTAGTTGTAAAAATGTATTTTTTGCATCAGCGACTGGAACAAGCTATTCAGTTTTAGGAATGCAAAATTTGGATGCAAGCAAGGAGCTTATTCTATGGTATGCTTCCAAGACGATTGTTTGTGGGTGATGAAGCTGGACTGTTCGCTCGGTTATATTGGTGGGTGGAAGGCGCTGGCATGGATTGCTACTGTTATGGGCAGAAATTGGGGCTTTAGGTACAAGTTGCAAATATATGTGTGTATTTATGAAAGCAGTCAAGCTCTAGCTTGTGTAAAGGTAGCCATGACAGTGTTTCAAATGGCACTTCCACAGGTATATTAAACTACCTGTTTCTTTTTTACATACTCTTATCTGTTGTTGCAGATAAATTTGCGTTAACTGAAGGAATTGCTCTATTTAGCATCTGCTGCAATATTGTCAATTAGAATCCAGAATATCCAGTTTGAAAACCTAAACCTGAAAATTGTAAATGATTTCCTGGATTCCTGGAGGGTTATTTGTTGTGTGTATTTGTTTTTTTTCCTCTGACATACAGTGAACTGTAAATTGTATAGCATTGTAAATACACCAAATAGCAGGCTAATTAAAAACCTGTCATATATTCTGTAAGGCTAAGCAAGTATTAATGCAAAGAAGCGCACATCTGTTTTTGAAGTTCTGGTTATATTTCAGGTGGGCTTTACAAGCTTGTTTTATTTCATACCTTTCTTCTTACCAAGGTGCTGTCTTTAAATGTCTTTAAATAAAATGTTTTCCTTTTTTGTGATTCAGATAATGGCCACTGTTATGATTTGAAGGGTGTCTTACTTGTCCTGTTTTGTGCCTGGAGTTTCTCTAATTTGGGATTCATCTTTTAGTGTGTATGTGTGTCAGTCTCTTCAGTTGTGTCTCTTATGGGCAGCAAATTCCCTTCAATTTTCTTTCTCTGTTCCATCTGTACAGGTAGCAGAGTTATACAGCTAGAAAGCATATCATATATGTATTCCTTTATTTGTTACCTCACGGGGATGTCTGTACGCTGAAGTCCGTGGATTTACAGCATCGTATACTTAAAAAATTTGAAGGGATTAGTTTGAATAAGCTATCAAAAGTTCATGTATTTCACAGCTTATTTTAAAGTAGTTCAGAGTCTTCATCTGGAAGTCTTGTTAAAATAATGAATATTTTTATGGTATTTCATGTTGGGCCAAGCAGAGTAAAAAAATAGGATTTCTTAAAAAATTACCTAACAATCGTAAGTCTTAAATGTTAAGTGTGAATTCACATTTTAGGAAGATTTGGATTGTTTATTATGCTGGCTGGATTAGTCAAATCCTATTTAAAATACTCATAGGAAGAAATGTCAGCACTCAGTGTGTAACTTTAACTTTAGGAGTATCTTCTGAGCAAACAAGGTCAGATAAGTAGCGCACTTTAGAAGTGAGGAATAATGCTGTGCTTAAAGCTCTTGGCTTGCACTCAGAAGATTCCCATTTCTTTTGACATTTCCACAAATTCTTGGGTGACATTGGGCAAGTCACTCATCCTGTTTCATTGTGTGAATAAGAGTGAGTAGCACTGGCTCCTTCACTATCTTCAGTATATTATTTCGCAATTATTAGGATTTATAAGGGAACATGGAAAAGTTGGGGCATCCTCAACAGATAAGCAATATCCAGAGCTTCAAAAGAAACAAAAGCCCCTGCCATGAGCTTTTCCCTGTCACTTTGAGGCACACGCAGAATGTTCTGTTCCCTCCGAATGATATGATCTGTAATATGTAACTAACATTGTATTGCCAGATCTTGACAAGATGATGACAGCATATATAAAAAGTGTTTTAGTGTGGCAGTGGGAATACTTCCTAGACTGTTCATACACATATTTACTTACACAGTAACGTGCAACTGCTTACTTTTACTATTTTGTTCCCCCAACAATATTTAGAGAGACAATTTACTTGCACCATTGCTGAAAATGGAATATTGTTTCTATTTCAACAGACTGAAAATAATTATTTGAAGAATTTCCCCATTTCTGATGGAAGGTTTGTGACAGAACTATGGCTGACCCTCATACTAATATCCAAAAGTGAGGGTAGTTGTATGTAAAGAAAAAAATCCCACCTTAATGTTTTCTTTTTTATTAAAGACAAAGAAATTACACTGCTGGTCATTCATTACTTTTATAGCTTAATGAAAACTTCCTTGTAAGTTGTTTGTGTTTGGTGGGGTTTTTTTGTGTGGTGTGTGTGGTTTGTGTGTTTTTTTTTTTTTTTTTTTTTTTTTAATGCTGTGCTGTTTAGTGATATCTCAACTCACATCCATGCTTCAGTACTTTGGCTATATGGATATCTGCTATCCAAATTGGTAATGTTCTTGTAGAGGATAAACAATTCTTTCTGGTTACTCATGTTGATTTTTCCTGCATACCAAGTATTTTTCTTTCTGTTCCAATATGCATATGTAGATCATCTTCTATGGGTAATTCTAGGTAATTCTGTATTTGTTTGTATAATCCTACAGTGTTTTCTGATAGATTAAGGGATTAATTTGTTTTCTACTTTTCCTCTTCCTTGTTTTTTGTAACTATGTAGAAGAACGATTAAGAGGGAAGAAATGTAGTGTGTTGGTGGTTCTGTGAATCTGTAACAGTCTATTAAAAGGGACAGTCAGCTAGAAACTCTGTTGATCAGTTAAATTTAGTGTTTGTTTTAGGAAGGGGCTGTGTGCGTATGCAATATTAGAAGGTGGGTGGTGGCATGAACAGGTAACTTGGCCTTCTGTATGGAACTGTTGTTATTTTTGTATAACCTACTGGCTTGCTGATATTCTTGAACTGGACCTAATGCAATATCCAGTTCTGTGGGAAGCAAGTAAGTTGGTTTCTGGACCACAGTGGTTCTCAAAACTTCATACAAGGCTCTGTGTCAGCTTTGCCCCTTGACTTTGCTCTGAATGGAAAAAAAAGATAATATTTTTTTTTTTTTTTTTTGCTATGTGTAAAGGTAGGAGAAATACATTCCCTGAACTTTGAAGAGAAAGCTAATGAATGTCCTAGATGAGATTAGCCTATATATTTTAACATTTTAAGCCATTCTGGAATTACACTGAGTTGTTAGATGAGCTGGTTGGAGTTGTGCTGGAGAATGATAAATTTTAGCCATTAGCACAATAGCAATGTGAAAAAGAGAAAGAAGCACACTTCTATTAACAGGGCTGATGGACCAGTAGCTGGAAACTCATTAGGTGATGTATTTCCATCAATGTGTACGTCTGTAGCAACTGAAAAACATTTAAGGAGTTGGAGACTTCAGATTATGTTTCAGACACTTGCCTTCAATAAGGCATTTGTTTTGGTGCTAGATGTTGTGCTTAGAAATGTTTTTTAAAAATGCTACAGGGAACCACTCTGCAGTTTTGTAATCCCCATACCGTTGTGCAGCTATCGGATGTCTGCAAAACGTGAAAGAATTTAAGGTGAAGAAGAATGAAAAGACAAATACAGTTGGTGGAATTGTGTGCTTGATTTGGGTGTTTCACCATATGTGAAGTTGGTGTGGAAAATGAATAATACATGACAAGTAATGCATTTATTCAATCTGTACTTTGAAAATCTGAATATAATTGCATTCTAGCACTTGTTTGCAGCAGTATTTGCTGCCTGTGATACCTGCTGGGCTGCTTGCAGTGAAATTTTAGCAAAATGTAGCTTTCACAGCATTTAATTCAGACTCTATGGCCACTTGACATCCAACTGCTGGCTTGAACAGCTTCTACCCTAAGTAATTTGGTATTTATGTTTTCTAGTAGGAAAACTTTTTTTCTCCTGTCTGTCAGGTGATGGCCTGCAAAAGATTTCTCTGCAGCAGAAACACAGAAAAGTCATAAGGGCCGTAGTTATCTCCCTCCTATGTCCAGCCCTCTGTAAAGGGGGGCTTTTTAATTGCAGGTGTGAGGATACTGCTGCCTTTTCACTCTGTTGTGACGTTTTCCAAGGAGAATTGTTGCTCTTGGTGTAAATGGTAGCTGAGGACAGAGGGAGCAGGTTATCTCCATGTTTTCTGAGACTAAAGAAAGTCTGCGGTTTCTTTAGAATCGTTTCTTGGCTCAGTTAGTTCCTCTGAGGAAAGCAGCTTTGAGGTAACTTGCTAGAAAATCAGTGGGATCTTGGACTTTTTGAAAATCAAGTTAAACTCTTCATGCATATTTCATGAAAGCTTCTGTAAAGAAATGGCTCCAGTGTCCGCAGAGTGTGCCAAATTACCAAGTCATGTATGTGCTCAAAGTCTCGGAATAATTGCTGGATTAGTCACAGAGGAGGTCCAGTGCTTTAGGATGGAGACACCTGGCTCAGCTGCTCAGCAGAGGTTGGTATCCCCTTAGCCTCCGAGTATCTGACATCAATCTGGCTGCCCAATTATCTTATTTCCAGTTGCTGCTCTTAGTGTTGATCTTTATGCAAAAAGCTGTGGTGGTATCACTGGTGTGTAGGGAGGGATTATGTGTTAAATCAGCTAGAGTGATCAGCTAGCCCAGTCCCTCAGTTTAGCAAAGACAGAAGTGAATACAGCTCCAGTAAAATTGACAAGAAGTCAATTGAAAGATAAATGATATTAACTTTTTTGTTAAAAAAACCAACAATAACTTTAGTAAAATAATATATTTAGGCTACCCAATAAATACAAGGGAAAAACACAGAAATGCACTTTGCTTAAATTACCTGGTAGTGATGGATGTTCTTGGTCAGGTTGGTCCTTTTCCACTGGTGTCTTATTGGCTGAGCTGGTGTTGATCTAATGGCCTGGGAACTAAGTTTAGTTTATGGCAGGAGGTTGGGGCTGACTCTTTGCGATCATCTCTGGCCTTGGAAAAGATTATTCAAGCAGTATCTTTCATAGTACTCGTGGAAAAGAATCTGTGAGAATTTCTTACATGAAACTGTAAGAAACTTCAGTATTCACATAAAAGTAATTTGGCATAATTAAAAGAAAATTAATATTCACTTTTAGTTGTCAGAATTTGATTTGGTTTTGTTTCTGTTATGCTGTAACTTCAGTTGCAAGTTATGTATTTTACCTGTAGCAGTCTTTCGATAGAAAGAAATTTACCTCCATCCCAAGGGGGGAAAAAAAAAGTCTCATTATTCCACTTGGTCAAAACTCTCCTTCTGGCCGTATTCTCTCATCATTACTGATGTTTTTCGGAAAGGTCTCCTACCACTAATGTGGCTAAGTTGGACAAACAAGTCACTACAGCTTAGGAAGTATGCAGGCTGTTCTGGGTTTGGCTTTAGATGTTAGGTTTTGTCAGAGGGTCTTGCAAAGGCTGTGGATTGTCTCCTCTTGACCAGTCTCTTTCTGTGTCATTTTCATTGGTAAGGAAGTAGGGTTTTCCAGCGTTAGGAGGTGACCCTGGCTGTTGGGGTGATGGGAACCCCTCTGGCATGGCCATCAGCAGCCTCTTCCCAGCCCCAAGGTCCTATTCATATCTGCTTTCTTAGCAGGCAGTGCAGCTCATACACCATGAGCCGGTGTTCTTCATCTAGCAAGAGGCAATTTCTTAAGGGGTTCAGTGTTTGAGCTTGTCCTGTTTGAAGAGAAGAGCTTTCAGGGTTTGGGCAGTGTTCAAGGCCAGGGGCGCATGCTCGAGCTTTGACAAAGAGTCAAGGCCAGGGATGAATGCACGGTCACGCTTGCCCAATTTTACCTTGTTATTTTATTGTGTTGTATGTATTTCTCTGATGGCTTGAAGCAAGCGTAATTGAAGCTTAAATATTTTGCTAAGCATCCTGTCTCTTCGTACAGGGTTTTGGTATCCCCACCAGAACACCGCAGTAAATTGCTGCTTAGGATTCTCTGTGTGATCGAAGAGCTGGTGGAGGCCTGGATACATGTAATCAATTGATAGCTAAGGAAATAAAATGCTATTATAACATTTATTTGGTGCTGCTTAAAACAAGACTTTCTATAGATTAGGAAGTATAAAGCATATAACTTTGCTGCATGCCATATTGATTTATATCAAACCAGGGAACACATGTTGATTCATCAGTGCAATTCTGTTGGCATGTGACAGTCCTTCCAACAGCATCTCCTGGTTTGGTTGGATTTTCTTGTATTAATATTAACCAGCCTACAAGAAATCTACCTTAACGAGTTTCCAAAACCTAGCAGCATCACCCCAGGACTTGGCCATAGGGCAGTTTGCAAAACAACAGGGTAATGATGTTTTCCTCCATTCTGTTTACCCTCTGAGTTGGTGAGGAACTCTTAGCGTAAGCACACAGTTGCAGCTATTTTTAGTATTAGTGCCACTAGTATCTGGAATATTGAGTAATCCTGGTGTAAATGTGCAGTTTTATTGTTTCTGTTGAACAGTCTGTATTTGAATTTCAAAATTGGGAGGCATATGGGCTTGTGCAGAAATCATATCAGTTACATGGTATGAGAGTCAGAATCTTCTGCTTTCTGGTGGGTATTCATGTAGCATCTGCTTAAAAACATACCATCCAGCTTTATTTCAGAGCTCTGAATTTTTCTTTATTTAGAAGCAACTTGCATGTCAGTGGACAATAAATGGATAAAGTTCTCTTTACTGAGGTATTTATAAGAAGTAGGCATGTGCTCTAGTTTCATTGTAACAACCCTTTTCACTTAGAAACTTTATGGGCACACTAGTCTGTTCTTTTCATTTGATTTGTTCATATGTGTCTATCTGCCCTATGCCAAAATTCCCTTCCCTTGAATACCACACCTTTGACCTTTATATTCAAAGATACATGCACAACTTAACAGAAATCTTCACTTCCCTTTTCTTTCTTGCTTGCTGATTTGTACTATAATGAAAGCGAACTTCTTTTTACTTCCTCTTCTACAATTATTGAGTGAAGCAGATGCTGCCCAGATGAAATCCGTGCGCCCTTGTTGAATTTGTTTGACCCCCTTCTGGACAAGCACTAACTGCCTAGCTGTTGTAGCACGTATCAGAGAACTGGTCTCTCTCCCTTGTTTCATTAACACTTCCTCTACAGAGTCATTTCTTAATGAGATCAGGGACTGGGTAATTTATAATCCTATAGCTGAGGAGCTTGCAGTTTATTACATTAATAGATAACCACTGAGATCTGCTTAATAAAATAGATGGGCTTGTGGAGGAGGAAACTTTTCCAATCACTTGGAAGAATATATTGCAAATAGTGATTGTGGGTGGGTACCTCGGGGTAGGATGCAATGCAGGCACCTTTGTTGGAGCTTAAAGGAGTAGGTGAAGATGAGCTTATGGGTCTGAATTGAAACCAGGGAAGGTGCTACCTGGAGAACTGTGTTGTCTAATGGAACTAGAGCTTTACAACCTTTTATAATTATTCTGAGGGCACCCTCGCTGCCCTGTGGTTTCATTTCGGGGTGAGCGGTGATGATTTATTGTCCAAGTATATGTTTCAGCTCTTCTTTTTATGTTGAAGCTGAATGGGATAGGTTTGGGTTTTTTTGAGATCCTCATTGGCTTAAAAAACACTAGTGTCACAGCTGATATGAATCTCACATTTACAGATGTTTATATTTGCAGCTTGAGACTAAATAATTTAGGAAAGTATATAATGTACTTGCTGTCAGTCTGTCTTGTTTTTATTTTAAATTAGGCAAAATTTTAGCTTTCAGAGAACTTAATTACAAGTAAGAAACCTATGATGATAGTAGGAATCAAAAGCTTTCAGACAGCTGTGCAGAGGAGGAATATTTCAAAGAGGGATCTTTCAAAGAAACAGATTTAGTCCGGTTTTTTTAGCATTACATGTATATGTTTGTGTGAAATCTCAGACCTATTGCTGTCTTGACAGATGCATTGAAGTAATTTTGTGGACAAGTCAAAGTTGGTCTTTGAAAAAATCTTTGAGCTTATCTGTACAGCAAAAGTTCTTCACTGTCTTGATTTTTGGACGGAAAAGAAAGATGGTATTATGAGAGGTTATATGCTAGTTAAAAAAACAACAAAGAAATATAAATTGTACGTGAAAAAGAAGGAAGTTAAGAAGAATTAAGAATATAAATTGTAGATTTGAAAGAGAAAGATAATGGACTCAATAATAAGAAAGAATTGGGATCTGGCATAAACGAACACCCCTAGGAATTGATAGAGTTTTAGGGTTTTGAGGAGAAAAGTCAGTGCACTGTATTCATTAGTTACAAAGCCCTTCAGTAATAATCTTAATCAATAGACATGCTTTGTCCTATAAGATTTTACCTCTTAGTTGAAAACTGAGGTAATGACTTATTGACGTTTCCAGGGACTTCTGAAAGTGTGACGGTCTTTAATATCCTGGTGTGATCTTAGCTGTTGTTATTATTTTGTCTCTAATAAAAATCTGGATGTAGAGTCTTCTTTTAAGTATTCTTAAATACGTGAAGTATTGTGTTTATGAGTGACTGCATGCCTTATGCAATACTCCAGCAAAAGTTACTGAGAGACTAAATGAGCATTTCTGTATGTTCACACTTTATCATGTCATCTCCATAATGCTCCTAGGCTTCTGAATTCAGAGAGCATGACCGTGGTGCCTTAAGCCTATCCTAGTTTGTTCTGTTTGGCAAGTACATGTAACCTTCTCCTGCAGCAGCAGCTGGTTACTGAAGGGTATTCAGGGATGTACTTTGAACTAATTTGTACAGACTGTAGTCACTGAAATTTGGGATAGTTGAGTTCTCGGCTAGGCTTACTAGTATCTCCTCGTGTTTTGTTCTGCTTTTGATGGATATTGCCTTTGATAGATGAAGAGTGAGCTGCAAGTTGCTTTCTATAGCTTGTGCTACCATTGTGCTCACACTTAGGTGAACAGCTTATTCTTAGGTTAGGATGGTCGCATGCAAACAGTGGAACCTAAACTGTAGCTGCGTAGACTTGCGTGGGACCCAGACTTGGTCTGACAATATGGATATTAGGCTTGTTAGATGTCAGCTTGGGTTGCAGTCTGGTTCACAGGGGAACAAGGCTGGCTATGGCAGGGTTCCAGCAGCCAGAGCCTGGTTTATGCACAGGAAGGATGCTCAGGTATGCTCTCAGGCATTCAGAGCTCTCCTGCCTGGGCTCTTTCTGACTTTAGTAAAAGAGAGGGCTCACCCTTGCCTTGGACGTAGCGCAAGCCACGGGCTTACAGCAACGCACGTGGTGCTGGTAAAAAATGGAGTTGGGCTTTGTTTGGTGTGTAACCCAGACAGATATATTCCCAGCACTAATGGTATCTTGTATACTCTCAGGAGGTTTCAAGGGTTTAATTTTACTCTGACTGAAATTGGTAATTAAACTCTCTCCTTCAGTTATAAGGTGGAGTGGGAAGAGAACTGGAAGATATCCATTTTCATATTTGATTCTAAATGTTGTTGGGATATTTCTGTTACCAGTAGCTCTGCCATTCTTAGTTGTGTATTACAAATAAGAATAACATACACATAATCTATGGAATAGAGCTTGAAAATATTTATTTCTTTCTAGTCACCAGTCATCTTTGTCGAAGTCTCTGTGAGGTGATTATCTTGTTCAATGGAAACAGGAGAACTTTTAAATGTTAATTTGAAAAATTCACTCTGCTCACTTGTTTGAGGTAAATCTGGCTACACATTAATCTATGAATTACATGTTTTTCTGAATCACAGAGCTATTTTTTAGTACATTCAGAGTAGCCCAGACAACAGGATTTAACTAGTGTATTTGTATGGAGTATACATGTTTTATTTACTCTGGCAGTGTTAGAAATGTGGACTAACCACAGAATGCCATTAATCTAGTGAACAGTTGTAGGTACTGGAATTAGTAGGCGTACTGTAGCACTTGGAGGCTTTGGTCTTTACCAGGGATTCTCCTGTTACTGCTAAACTAATAAAGAACAAAGATAACTGCGAATTCGAAAGCACCTACAGTGTGAGTACAAGATGAGACAACAGCTGGATGTAGGTAGTTACATTGGGACGCATCCTGTGGGACTGGTTTAGTCACCATTGTATTGTAGGCAGTCCCAGAAACATTACTGAGAAGAAGTGAGAGGAGAAACAGGTCCAGACCTTTTCTGGAAGAAAGAAGAAAAAAAAAAAATTTTTTTTATTAGCTGAGCGTCAGTGAAGCATCAGAGCTGACATTAGTTGCTAGTACCACTTGAATTATTGGTAACAAAAGATGAGTAAGTGGGAAAGATCACACCAGAATGTTGTCTTCTAATGTTACAAAGAAAATGGAGGTATGTGTTTCACTCCAGAGGGCCCTATGGCCCTCTGTAATCGGTGATTATCAATACTAAGTAAGCACCACTGAGATGGGCATTGCTTCTTCCTACTGTTATCTGGATTATTGGAAGTGAAAGAAAGGATAAGTTTCAGTGTACCCTGCACTGACGTCAGTGTGAAAAGAGATGCTCGCATATGGAGGACTGGACACTTGCTCTTTGAGAGGTGCTGTTTTCCCAATAAATTACTGTATCCCTTAAAAATCTCAAAAGTCATTTTAAACCGTACATCAGTGCTCCCCAAATGAAACTGAAGCAGTTTTGTAATAGTGCCAAGCCTCAGATTCCTTTGAAATTCACTGCGGTGGAAGGTTACTGTGTTCTTCTGGTTTCATCAGATGTGCCCGCCCACCCAAATCCAACTTCCAAGCATGTGTATGTGTGTGTGTTTGCCTTTTTTTTCTCAAGTAATATTTTTCCAGAGTGTCAGTATCAAGTAATAAAGGAAGAGATTCTTTTGACAGAAGCTCAGGGATGCTGTGACTGGAAGGGGCATGTCCTTCCCAGTCAAGTCACGGAAACTTTACCTTCAAACTGATGTTCTCCTGGAGGCAGGCCAAGAAGAGTGCAGTGCTTTACAAGCCAGTATGACAATGGGATAAAATGGTGGGGAAGGGAGGGATTTAGGAGATAGAGGTTGTGAGACTGTCTAGATGTGATTTTTTTTTTTTTTTTTTTTTAAATCAGATTTTGCTGGTTTAGGTCCTAAACCATTTGCCAGTGAAAAGCTGGGGAATAATTACTGTTAACAGTCTTGAGTTTTTTGTTTTAATTTGATAAAACGGGGTTGGCTGGAGTGACTAATTTTAAGCAATTCTTTAAGCTTCAGTGAGTCTGTTAGTTTGCTGCTTCACTTTCTGAAAAAAAGGATGCTAATACTGCAGTCTGTGTCAATAACCTGCCTTTCAGTACAGCTGCTGATTTCAAGTGAAACACCAACATGGAGAATGGAGGGTGGCTTTAACGCTGCATGATGATTTTTTTTGTGTAGCAAGAAGGAGGAGACAAGCGCAGGAACTTGAGATGGCGGAGCATCATATTTTGTTCATTATTCATCTGACAGTCCTCATGGAGCCTGTCAATAGGTAGCACTGAAGCATTCATAGGGGTATTTTGTCTTACTTCCCTTGGCTGAGGTTGACCGCAAGTCCCAAGGAAAACAAAAAAAGCCATTGTGATCATGGTGGAGCACAATTGCTTATGTCTAGCGAGCTGAAACACCTTTTCCTATTTTGATGCTGGTGACATTTCCACAGGCATCTAGTCCTCTGCAGTGCCAGAATTTCTGCCATTTGTCAGGGGCAAACCTGCCTTGGCTTGCACAGTCTCCTGTTTTGAACCTTTCAGACCTTCTCAGACTGATACCCTGGAATCCGTAAAGTGGAGTCCTCAAACTGAATTCTTCTTTCCAGTGGCATTTGATATTATATTGTCTTTTCTTTATTAATAGCTAGTAACCTAACTCCTGCCTATAAGGTAAGCCAAGTTACTGGCCTTGAAAGAGTTCAGAAGCCTAAAGATGAACAAAGCTGTACTGTTACCTGGTCTAACGGACTGGACTATGGTGCCCTGCCTGCCTGCTCAGCTCAGTGGACTTCGCAGGTGGGAATTAATGTTCTTCGTTTAGACATATTCCTGCTTCTGATATATATTATGCATGTTCTGGTGCTGCAGAGTGAATTTTTTCTTGCCACCAATGAATTTCTGCACTGTTTAGATCTGTGATATGCAAGAAAGGTCTGAATTCCTTTTTTTTTCTTCTCTTTTTAATTAAAAATTTTAGACCTTGATGTACTGTGGAACTGATTGACTGGAATTCTGAGATACTAGTTTCATTTTTTGTACTTTAATTATACCCAGCTGTTATCTGTAGTTTTATCCTTCATAAGCTGCTTGGAGTAAAGGTCTTTGTTAACATGTTTGCACTGGTAGTAGTACAATTGGCTAACAAAGCACTGACATAAAGATGTTATTTAAGTAACACTTGAATAACTGTGAAAGGAATCAAATTTTAATCCTTTGAAATTTTTCTTATTGTTTAATTAAAGTGCGAGGGTTGGGGGGAGGGGGGAAGCAGCTCTGTTATGAGTTCACTGCTTTGTCTCCATTTGGAGGAATGAAACAGCATTTTGGTCACATCTCTGAAATATCCAGTAAATTAAATAAAACCAAATCATAAAGATTGTGTAATCAGGAAAATCTACATGTCCAATAAAACAAAAACACTTGCTGTTTTAGAATAAATCAGTGTCTTGGGCTGCCTTTGTGGGCAGTGAAACAGAAACATAAGTCATTGATCTTCTGCTTCCTCTTTGCTATTAGCTGTAATTTTCCTCCCTTCGTTCTCATCTCCCTCCCTGCAAGCTGCTAATGCAGGTGCAGTCGGGTGATGATTTCTGTCAGAAATGTTATTCAGCACTGCTCTGCTTCTTTTTGGAACAAATGAAAGCCTCCGCTTGGTCTCAAATGTTTAACTCTGTGATCCTGCCATAGCAGTGTCCTCAACTGCTGCAGCGAGGTTGGCATCCAAAGGAAAATATTACCTACTTCAAAGCAAATGGTACCAAAGTACTTTCAATCACAGCTGATATAAGAGGTAGACACTGACATTGGAGGGTTCTGGCTTGAATGCTGAAGCGACAAGGATTGCACTTAGCTCCCTAATTGAAAGGATTTTACAAGGAAGAGAAGACATGTTATTCTGGTAGTTTTCTAGGCTTGGTGCGGATTTATTTTATCCAGCTAAAACTTTCTGGTAGGAGCCTGAGTAAGTTGGCCATCTGAACAGGATTACTAGACCTATGCCTGAGAATTTTTTCTGTCTGTGTCTTCTCATTCACTCTAAATGACAATACTAATGGATAGATTTTGGGTTTTATGACAATGGGACCCTTTCTGAGGGCTACTTGAAAGAGATAGGGTCCATCTTACCAAGCTGGGGAAAGAGCATCTGTGCCAGAAGGCTGGCCAGCCTGGTAAGGCATGCCTTAAACTAGGAGTGTGGTCCTGGTCAGCCAGCTTTAGGTGGCCCTGCTTGAGCACAGAGGTTGGACCAGAGGTACCTGCCGACCTCAGCCGTTGTGTGACCTTAATTAACTGGTATATTCAAGTTGCTTCTGTTAAAAATGAGTCAAGTCTTAAAAACAGGGTTGTCTGAGGATTACTTCCTGTAGATCAACAGAAAATAACTGTAGCAATTGTGTGGGGTTTTAGGAGTGATTGGTGTATTTGCAAACAAAATATTTCAATTCCAGAGCAAAAACGTATATATTGTAAAAAATAAGCTGAACACCAGGCTTGAAAACAGAGTTACTGATGTTAATCTAGGTATGATTGCTGGTTCTCTGGACTGCTGCAAGTCTTCTAAACAATCCTTTTACTTCCTACCTTTTTTTATTGCTTTATTTTTTTCCTTTCTTTTCTGTTCTGTAACTTGAGGGTAACATTAAGTACTAGAGAGAAGCTGTGAGAAGATTAAGTAGATCATAGGATCATTTAGGTTGGAAAAGACCTTTAAGATCAAGTCCAACTGTTGACCTAGCACTGCACACACACCCAAGCACCACGTCTACACATCTTTTAAATACCTCCAGGGACTCAACTGCTTCCTTGGGCAGCCTGTTCTGATGCTCGACAACCCTTTCAGTGAAAAAAATTTTCCTAATATCCAATCTAAACCTCCCCTGACGCAACTTGAGGCTGTTTTCTCTCATCCCATCACTTGTTACCTGGGAGAAGAGACTGACCCTCACCTCACTGCAACCTCCTTTCAGGCAGTTGTAGAGAGTGGTAAGGTCTCCCCTCAGCCTCCTTTTCTCCAGGCTAAACCACCCCAGTTTCCTCAGCAA
>NW_010112350.1:134757-135689 GCF_000699245.1 Pterocles gutturalis | reverse complement strand
CCAGGATGCCGTTGGCCTTCTTGGCCACCTGGGCACACTGCTGGCTCATGTTCAGTTGGCTGTCGACCAGCACCCCCAGGTCCCTCTCTGCTGGGCAGCTTTCCAGCCACCAGTCCCCTGCAATGCTACAGGCTTGGGGGAGATTGTGACCCAAGTGCAGGACCCGGCACTTGGCTTTATTGAGCCTCATACAACTGGCCTCAGTCCATCAGTCCAACCTGTCCAGATCCCTCTGTAGGGCCTCTTCCCTCGAGCAGATGAACACTCCCACCCAACCTGGTGGTGTCTGCAAACTTACTGAGGGTGCACGCAATCCCCTCATCCAGGTCACTGGTAAAGCTGTTAGACAGAACTGGCCCCATTTCAGAGCCCTGGGGAACACCACTGGTGACCGGCCGCCAACTGGATTTAACTCCATTCACCACCAATCTTTGGGACTGGCCATCCAGGCAGTTTTCTATCCAGCAAAGAGTACATTCATCCAAGCCATGAGCAACCAATTTTCTCTAGGAGAATGCTGTGGGAAACAGTGTCAAAGGCTTTACTAAAGACAGTGTCAAAGGCTTTTACTAAAAAAACATCCACAGCCTTTCCCTCATCCACTAGGTGGGTCACCTTGTCACAGGAGATCAGGTTAGTCAAGCAGGACCTGCCTTTTCATAAACTCACGCTGACTGGGCCTGGTTGCTGTGTTGTCCTGTACGTGCTGCATGATGGCACTCAAGCTGGTCCACTCCATAACTTTCCCTAGCAGTGAGTTCAGACTGACAAGCCTGTGGTTCCCTGGATCTTCTTTCTGGCCCTTCTTGTGTCACATTTGCTAACCTCCAGTCAACTGGGATCTCCCTAGTTAGCCAGGACTGCTGATAAATTATGGAAAGTGGCTTGGTGAGCAATTCCCCCAGTACGCTTGGGGGGATCCCATCTGGCCT
>NW_010112350.1:123811-134637 GCF_000699245.1 Pterocles gutturalis | reverse complement strand
TGCGCCTTCTGGTGGCACATTTGCTAGCCTCCAGTCAACTGGGATCTTCCTAGTTAGCCAGGACTTCTGATAAATTATGGAAAGTGGCTTGGTGAGCAATTCCCCCAGTACGCTTGGGGGGATCCCATCTGGCCTCATAGACTTGTGTGTGTCTAAGTGCTGTAGCAGGTCTCTAACCAGTTCCCCTGGGGTTAGGGGGGCTTCATTCTGCTCCCTGTCTTCCAGCTCAGAGGGCTGGGTACCCAGAGAACAACTGGTCTTACTATTCAAGACTGAGGCAAAGAAGGCATTAAGTCCTTCAGCCTTTTCCTCATCTTTTATGACTTTGTTTCCCCCCTGCATCCAATAAAGGATGGAGATTCTCCTTAGCCCTCCTTTTGTTGATAATGTATTTACACAAACATTTTTTTATTGTCTTTTACAGCAGTAGCCAGATTAAGTTCTAGTTGAGCTTTAGCCCTTTTTATTTTCTGAGAATTCTGCTGGGGATGGCAGGGTCAGAGCCATGTATTGATCTGCTGTCAGGTAACCTCAAAAACCACTTTGGTATTAGCATATAACCTGGCTATGTATATGATAAGCAAAACTTTCTGAGAGGGGATCTGAAGAAGGTTTGGTCAACCTCTATAGGGATCAGTTCAAAATTTGAGAGAAAAGCAAAAGTGAGTGGAAGATGCAGAGGCTGAACAGACTGGTTTAGTGTGGGAGGAAAAAAAACAACCAAACAGGAAAACAGTTGTATACCGAAGCAGGGAAGCATGTGAAGATGTTTAGTCTCTATGGTACCAAGGATAGTTAATGGAAGGGACAGATAAGAGCCATGGTCACATCAGCAGAATTAAGAAGGTGGTATCTGTCAGTGCAAGAGTTTGTGCGGAGGCAAATGATTACACACACAATAATCATGTTTTCTTCTGAATAAACAAAGTTAACAGGAACTTTCTTAAGGCAGAAGGTAGAAAGTTGCTGGCTTTTTTTCTTTTTTTTTTAAATTTGTCTGGATAACCTGTGTCGTGAAGCCTTTTTTCTTGAAGCAGTAGGTCTGCCTTTCCTGAAGGAGCAGCAGGATTTGAACCTCAATCTGTCAGATGCAGATAGACCCATTAGTCATTTATTTTGTGCGGTGACTCACTAGGTGACCTGGTCTTACCTTTGCATGCTCATCTTGCAGAACAAATTAAAACTGAGTCTGTTACCCAGAAGCAAAATGAGACTGAAAGCTACTGACAGGGTTTTCTTACAACTAAGCCTTTAAGTTTATTAGCTGACTTTGGTCCTGGCTTTCTGAAGGCAGATTTGAAGAAGCAAAACTCAAATGTTTCTCCTTCCGGTGGCTGCAAACCACAGCTATAGTGAGCTTTCACCAAAAAAAAAAAAAAAAATTGTATACCTTTTGAAATGCTCTACACTTCTGCCATCGAAATGTTTGACTTACTGTGCACCACACTTCACTTACTTATAGCAAACTTAATTAGAATAGCCGCGGTACTGGGATATCTCTCCAAGGGGAACCTAATGATACAGAGATGCGATGACTGCTGCTTGATCAGGGTAGAAGTAGTCTGTGCTCTCCTCAGTGGCACAGCAACTCCCTGGTGCTGTGCTACTAAATGTTGTTTAACCAGGTGATAAACAAGTGTGAAATTGTGAATCCTGATCCCTTTAATGCAGCAGAATAAAATGGGAAGCAAACAAATGGTACATCTTGTTGGTTTAAAATTTAAATGTTTTAAGTTTTATGTTGCTTTTCAGTCAGAGTCTCCTTCCTCCGTGAGGAGCAACAATTTATTTATTTAATTTTAATTTTGGAAATGTTTCCTATTCCGTTATGTTCCTTTGATGATTTGAGAAATGACCTTAGGCCTTTTCTTTTCAAGCATTTCTTCATTGTTTGCTTCCGTTCTGAATTTCTTGTGTAGGCCTAACAAAATCTTGGAGGATATGTTTAGCTGTAACACGGGAGAACATTTTTTGTGTTGCGGTTGTTCTTTCCACATCTCAATAGGTGGGGTGAAGCTGCAGGTCAGATGCGAATAACATGATATTGCTGTTTACATCTCCTAAATACCTACAAAACAGTGGCACTTTGTCCTGTCCATTCTTGTTTAGATCCCTGATCTACACAAGGAGAAAAATCCAAACAGCTTAGAGAATTGAACTAAAGTCTTCAAACTGAGAACATCTGTGATGTACATATGTCATGGATGATGGGGAACTCATGGACAAGGATATTACTCATGGCTGCCAAGGCTACTGATCTCTCTGCACATTTAAGACACAGATTGCTAAATGGTATCTGTGATAGACACCAACATTAGTATATGTTTTATTAAATTAAATTTAAAAGTTCTGAAGTAACACTGATGTTAATTTGGGTCCTAGTCCACAGCAGGAGTCACCGGGCACTACTGCAATACTAATAGGAGTGGTGGTGGGGAGAACCAGGAAGCACTGAAAAAATGGAAATTCAAAAAGCTTTCAGCTGGAATTTCTTTCGTAAGGAATTTGAATTTGGTCACACATCCAGAGTGAAAATTACTATGTAGAGCATTTCTGTGAGAGCCTTTATCTTTGTTGTATTTAAAGAAAAAAAAAAAAAACCAAAAACAAAACCATGAAGTACAGATGACTGCTTTGTTAGGGAACAGCACATTTCAAGTTCTGAACAAAAGCTCTTATCTGGTAGAAGGAAATTTTGCTTCTTGGAAGTAGTGGGAAGACACTTCTCTTGTAGGTCTGTGTTTGCCTGTCTGCAGATAAACATTTAGGAAAACTGTATTTGTTCAGTGTTGTTGATAATCACAGGAGTTCAAATTGTTTTCTAAGGTGTCCCCAATGTGTAAGTACAAGATTCCAGGGCGGTACAAATAACACAGCACTTATTGCTTGTGCAGGAATATTTAATTTAAGCAGGCTTGTCAAACAGATAAAAAAATATCCAGTAATGTGAAAAACTAATAGGCCTTGACTCTAGCTTGAAAAAATGCTGATCCTGATAAGGATCTAAATCGTTCATGATTCAGTTGGAGCAGCAGTGAATGATTTCGTTTGTCTTTGGCTGCATTCCAGATCAAAGGGTTGGATTTTTGAAAATGAAGGAATTGGATTGGATTGTGACTTACATTCCAGCTTATTTTGTATTTGAGCAATCAGATGGAGATTTTGCCTAAGCTGTTAAATGTTTGGGTTGCCCAACTCAATACGTCCTCCTTTTCTGGAGTGCTAACCATCTGTCTTCTGGGTTTGGGCAGAATCATTAGTCCCTTCCAGAAATGTTGACTTTTTATTTTGTTTTTGAGCCAACTAAATTTTTATTTACTGGAAAACTGTCATGTATCGGTAATTGTAGCAGTATTGGGAAACCAGAATCGTAAAATGACTGCAATACAAAAAGAAAATTTAGCAGTGAAGAAAGTCAAAATTTAATCTGACCTGAGCCCCAGTCTGGCAAACAAATATGGGAGAAACTGTATGAATTTGAGTAGCCTCAGGAGGTGTGGGTATGATGCTGGTGTTGTTAGTTGGCTTAATTGAGAACACTGAAAAGAGGAACTGTGTGGTCCTAAGCAGAACAAAACCTCTCCAACACTGTTAAAATTATCACTTCATTATTTTAGTATGCTGTAATAATTGTTTACTTTATTTCTGTTAATGTGTGTTAGGTTGCAATAGGCCAATAAACACTATCCATTTTCAGGATATTTTCATATTTGAGAAAAACATTTTGTATTACTACTTTAAGTGGAACTAATAATGGAATTGAAATCACGCTGATGGAAATGGTCACCAAACTGACCATTGACTTTAGTATGTATGACCTATACTAATAAGTCTGCAAGACAGGAACTGCATTTTAGATGTGTCTTATATGTTGAGGTCATTCTGGTTACTTGTCTGTGTGGGTGGAGTTTGTAGATAACACTCACAGAATAACACCAGCCAGGTGATATAGTTTCAGAAGTAAAGCATTCATGATGCTTGACTAGACAAGTATTTTCCTTGTGTGCCTACATTAATAGTCTTTATGTTATTCTATTTTTTGCTCTACGCAGCTTTAACCTCACAGTGCATTGGATAGACACAGTGAATTCCTTCTGTGAGCAACTTTGATACTTTGTTTTTACCTTGATGTTCAATGTGTATCCTTATATCTTATTTACTGCACTCCATTTAAATTCTTTCTAAAGTCAGAATTACTCCTTCTTTCCTGAGGTTTTCTGTGGCACTTATTGCCATAGTATCTAAGTGCATCACAAACATTAACGAATTTATTTTCACAACAGTTACTTCCGTTGACTTCAGTCACTGCTGAACATGCTCAGCACTTTGGCAAATCAGACCCTAGGGTCTCCAGGCAGACAACCAGAAAATGAGAGCATGCAATTGCTGACTATCTGTGAGAGCCCACTACGCATGGGTTTTTTCTCAGATGGGATTCATAGATGCACACTGACAGCAGAATGTTGGTGAGACTGGGGATTCTTTGGCTGCATTCCAGGCTCCAGTGTGGAGCAATTTTACTCCAAATTGTCCCATGTCTGATTCCACTTTTCCCTTTTCATTTTTCTAGACTCTTTCTCTCTACTTTCCGAGACCTTATTTTCACTACTTAGGTTTGTTGCCAGCAAGGCGCTCTCTCTCCCCCTCCTGCCATTGTATGAGTCAGTCTTTTTCTTCCTTTTTTTTTCTTTCCTCTTTTTCCAGTTCTCATAATGAGATTCCTGTCCTTTGGATCCATGTCCCCACTTGACTGCTTCCTGTTCCATTGTCCCATACCATCACCACTCTGGCTCTTGGAAGTTCTAGGTTTATTTCAGATCTTTGGTTTTTCTCATTATATCAGTTCCATTTCTTCCCTTTAGCTGATCCTTCTCAGGTTTCTTGCAAAGCAAATCGAGACTCCCACTCTCCAAGTCATCTATGTTTTCTCATATCCCACCACTCTTATTCCTGTTTGCCCCAGTCTTTGTCCAAAGTGTTATGTCATTCCAGCTTCCTCTGCTTCTGATGAAGTCCCAGTCTCCCTATGGGCCCATTCTGGATGCCTTTCCCAGGCATTTTTTCCTTGAATTTTAGACCCCCATCACCATTTCATGTCAACGTCTCGCTGCTAGTTTCCTTATTTAGCCACTTCTTGCCTACCTATGACTGCCACTCACAACTTTTTTTTTTTCCTTTTTTTCCCTTATTCTCCCATACCCCTCCTGATGTCTTTCTTGCCCTGCTTTTGTAGTCTTGTCACGAAGGTTCCCTCCCTGTGCTCTGTCCTCCTCTTCCAATAAACTTTGGAAAAGTACTGGAGAAATGAGCGGCCTGATCTCTGCTCTGATTCCTTGGCCTGATTTGTCTGCAGTCTAGTAGAGCTGCACCTTCAGGAACAGTCTCACTCTTGGTCTGCAGCTCACCTGTGTGGAGTAGGTAGTGAATTCAGATCAGAAGAGACCTTGTGAATCAGATGTCTGTGTATTTTTGAACCCTCTGGTGTCAGAGGTCCATGACGGTGGCTGCAGCATTCCGTTGAAATGAAACCCAGGGGGACTGGGAAAGGAAGCTGAGATGGTAACATGAGGAACACTCTCTTTTCTATAACACCAGTTTAATTGTCTTTGTTTAAAAACGATAAATCAGACTTGGACAGATACTCACTAGAGGAAAAAAATGCTCAGGTTACTATAGCAATGATGAAGAATTTATAGTTTTTATATTGGAATACATTTGTCTGAGTTGACACTATTGGCACTGTTGACAATATTGACACTATTACTTACAGGTTCCCCCTTACCACCCCTTTATTTCTTTCCCAAAAGCCAAAGGTAAATTAGGCATTTTCACATCAGGTAGTCAACTTTTAAATGAATGCTGTTGTGTCACTGTGCTTTGATGTAGCATGTCATAATTTTATGTCTAGGCAGCTGCCCGACTTCTGTGTGCACAGAGACCTGTTCAGTTTGTTGGCGCATGTGAAAGTGGAAACATTTCCTAGGTTCTCGGTATTTCAGTTGATACAGACTAGTGTAAGGCCACATGAAACATTGATTTTTTTTTTTTTTTTTTCCCTTTTCTGTTGAAATTTTATACTGGGTATGGGGAGAGGTGAATTGTTTTAAATATCCATTCCTTACAGAGAGAATTTTAGGGAGGTATTTTGATATGTTGTTACAGAGTATAAAGAAAAGTGGAAAACTAGGACTGGAATGGGCCCCAAGAGGTAGTGCTCTTGCCCCAAGTCATTTTATGTGTATCGTTCCTAGCAGATATCTGTCTTGCCTGTTCTAATTACAGTCTTTCCACATCCTTGCCAGGCAATTTGTCACAGTCTGTTACTCTTTTCACTGTTTGAAAGTTTCCATTATGTTTAATATGCATTGTTCTTGCTGCAAGTTGAATCTATTAATAAACATGGAAAACAGGTCATTCCCATCCTCTTTACAGCAGCCTTTTATGTACCTGTGGATTATCATCCCGCGTCTCCTCTACCTTATCTAGAGCCTGTTCTTAATGGTGCTGCACATTATTTTGCTAATCGCTGAGATCTCACATGAGAGAATTTTATCCTGGCTTCTTGAGTTCTATTTGTTGGAGCTTATCTGAAATTCTGAAAAGACAGATGCTATATCCAGGCAGGCAGATGGGTAGATTTCAAGGACTGAAAAAAGCTTTCCTTGTTTATCTGGAAGACAATTTCTCTGATATATTTCTTTCAGATCTCTGTGGACTATTTTCATACCCAACTTGTTGTCCCTAACAGACTCCTTTTCCCACTGTGTGTTGTAGATTTTTTGGTGACTTTTTGTCTGTCTTAAGTTCAGACTGTCAAGGTCCTCCAGCTTATGTAACTGCAAAATGAGTTCAGTGCATTTTAGAAGTAACTGAGAACTAAGTTAAATTAAAAACTTGTTGCTTAGGCAAAACACTTCTACATGTTTCTCAGAAAAAAATTTTTTTTTGAAAGCAATTGGTTAGAAAATTTATTTGTATTTATATTTATTTGTATTTATATATGCAAAATTTAGACAGTTTTTTAATGGTTTGGCAAACAAACCACAAAGGATATAACCTGTTTAGCTCCACTGTATTTTTTTTGAGCAATATGAGGGAGCACTAAGAACATAGTTAAATTTTAACTTGTGGCTTTGGTGTCTGATTCAGTTGCTTTGCCCAGCAGTGAGACCTGATGGTAGGGTGCACATCTCATGCTCTTCTACAGACTGAACTACACAGAGGATCACAGTGTGCTTGTTAACAGTTATGTCTGTAAACTTATTGTATTAACCACATTATATGATCAGATGTTTTTTGGTTTAGTGAGTGTTTTTAGTTTGGTGTTTGTTGTTTTTTTTTTTTAAAGCCTGTATACATGACAACCTGTGCTGTGGGAATGTAGCAAAGTTGCATGGATTGTCCTTTGTTTTCTTTATTTGATGCAAGGCACCTGGAAAAAGAGGCAGTGGAATAAAAAGCAAAATAGTTTGGAAAACTTTGCTATAGAGAACTAGCATTTCCTGAATATGCAGCGAGTCACACAAACTTAAATTTATATGCTTATTCTTTTCTGGCTCCACCACTTGATATACATGAGATTTCACTTGAGGATGGACAATTTTGCCTTTAATTGCTGCACCTCTGTTCTTTGTGTGTAATATGGACCATCTTGTTTTACAGGAGAGTTATGAAGCTATATTAATTATGTTTGTTTAAAAGAGGCTCACACTAAGATAACACAGTAAAAGAACCATAGAAAGCCCATGAGGAAAATCATATGTCTGTATTCAGTGCAGGGTTTGGATTGTGTCCAGTCAACACCCTGTGGGATTACACTCTGGGTAGTGAATGTGAAAAGAAAAGATGCCTAACTGTCAATTGAGTACTATCCATACCCTCCCTTGAACAAGACAGATGTCCTGTAGAAAGATAGTGTTTGAATGTAAATAGAGAATATGCATACAGGGATGTTGGAGACAGTTTGTTTAGATGGGCTTGTTTCTGGAATCTTCCAATGTCCAAGGTTTTGAATTTGCCACTTCTGTATTCTTTAAATGCGAAGATTTTTCTGGGGGGGGTTGTAAAATTCATGATACTTGCATTTTATAGAATACAGAGATGTAGTTTAGTCTATGCTGTAAAAAGCATATTGTGAATTTTCTGAAAGTACTGGGATAATAAGCTGATATATGACAGAGTAGGTTGTGCGTGTGGAGAAGTAGTGCTATGTAGTAACTGAAATGCAGGGTTATATCAGATAAACAAATTAACTATGTCAGAGAGTAATTAAGAATACCTATTGAATTTCCAGGCCTAAATTTAGTATAAGGAATTAGACTATGTTGATAAGTTCTCGTTTAGTGGAGACAATGACTGTGGCATACCAGGATAGGTCAGAGACACTTGTCAGGAAACACAAGAGAAATGGGTTATTTCAGCTCACCATGATTGTTGCCTCCCCAGTTGGGTAGTAGTTGTCAAGTTGTTTCAGACTAAACTTTTTAGACACCGTAAATGACTTTTCATTGAGGAAGCTAATCAGAGATTTAATAGATGGGCAGTTTATTGACACAATATTATTACCAGAGTACTTTCCGTGACAAGGTGCCTAAATTCAACATCCTTTCAGGAACAACAAAATTCAGAAAGTCCAATACCGCAGTACTTCCACAAATGGGAGTTTCAGAAAAATGAGAATGTTTGTTAAAAAGAAACTGAGAGGTAGCTAAAAAATAATGTTTGCAGATGACATAGATATTGTTTCAAGCCACTGTACTGGAAGCTGGAAAAAAAAATCCCAGCATTAAAGCATTTTAAGAAGACCAAATTAATAAAAGCATATAATTGTTAAATACCAAGAGTAGAGAGGTAACTAAATACACAAATGTTCTTTACAGAATCCCCATTCCAATAGAAAAAAAATAAAAAAAGAATGTAAAAGCTGTTATGTTAAATGTAAAAAGTGCAGTAAGGCAGAGCAAGCAAGATTGAAGAACTTCCAAAGACTTTTCTCTACCCCATCGGGTGCGGGATGCCTATCACATAGTCTGTAAAGCCAGCAGAGGATCAGAGTACAAGAAGGTGAAGAGCAGCACAGATACAGAAACAGGATTTGTTGCAGTAATCGTAAATGCAAAATGAATTGGGCAGATTTCCACGTGGTGATTTTTTTTTTTTTTTTGCAGGAGTTGATTAAAGAATGTAATTCAGTAGAAGAGGCAGCAGAGCAAACTGACAAAATAAGCAGTAAATATTGGTTAAAAATATCTGAACCCAGTGGCATTTGCCCAGGAGTTCTAGAGGACCTTTAAGGGTGGAATAGTTAAATTGAATGGTGTTTAGTGCATTGCCTCTTGCCTACCGCTTCCTTGCTGCCAAAGAGTTGGAAAAAGATTAATGTGATGTCAAGCGCTCAAATGGCTTCTTGAGAGTATCCGGGGAACTACTAACCAGTAAGCCTGCCTTCAGCAAATTGATGAAAAGTATAACAAGGAATAGTTATTGGACATATATATAAATATGATATGCTGGGGAAGATTCAGCATGGCTTATTTAGCCATTCCTCACTCTTAGGATGCACTTTGGGGGTTAGAGTAGTCCTGTTGATATGATCTGCCTAGGTTTCCAGAAAGTATTTCAGAAGGTTTCTCACCAAAAATACTGTTGAAAAAACTATCTAGTCATGAGAGAAAATAGGAGGTATTCGACAGGGATGAATATGTTAAAAGAACCCAAAAAACCAAAACATCAGGGTGAGAATTAGTCTTCAGTTTTCTTAATAGAGAGGATGTGATTTTGCACAAGGGTGTGAACATTCTGGAAAAGTGGGTTTATAGTGATTAATGGTGAAATTCTCATGAGATTGCAAATCTAGTCAGGATAATGGAGACATGGGGCAACTTCTTAGAGAGTCAAAAAGCAGATGAAATTCAGTTTAAGTAAACATGAGGATGTGCATGTGGAGGTAGAAAAAACCTCAATTGCAGTCATACACAATGATGGGTAGCCAATTAATTACTACTTTTAAAGAATGCAGTGTAGGTGCTGCATTTTGTAATTCTAGGCAGATGTCCTCTCATCTCTATGGCAATCAAAGGAAAAAGAAAAAAAGGTAATATTAGAAATTATTGGGAAAATAGTGGAAAACCTCCAGAAACATTTTGTGGCTTTGTATAAATTCACAGTAAGCCCAAGTCTTGAAGGCTATCTGAGAAGGATACGTTAGAACTTGCAAAGGTAAGAAGAAGAATGCCTAAGCAAAGAATTGCTTTCTCCTAAGTAGCAACTGAATAATCGACTCTTCAGACTAGAAAAAGATATGACTAAAGGGTATATGACAGGAATCCAGAAATCATTGTTAGGCTGTGGGAAGATGAACAGAGAATTATTATTTACAGTTTCTTTCTCTACAAGAACAATAGGACATCCAATTAAGCTAGCAGAAGGCAGTCTCACAATGAGCAGGAGAGGATGCTCCTCAGAAGACACAATGAAGCTGTGCAAAACTGTGCTGGTGGATGTTGGGAATGCTGAGTGCTTTTTAAGGATCTGAAAAAGCAAGTGCACAAAAGCAGGGAAAAATATTTCAGAGGTGTCTCGTTCCGCTAAGGACTCGTGATGGCTCTTTGCTGAGATCTCTAAGTGCAGAATTGAGGTGACCACACCAAAAGGGGTTAGCTTCAGTGAAACAGTAAAAACTGTATTATTTTGTGTCCGTAAGCGACATGTGATAGATAAAAGGGGTGAAAAATAAAGTTAAGAGAGGAAAAGAGGAATGTAGCTACCACCGTGGGTCCAAGGCGTCCCCTGGGCCCAGAGCCAGCAGCGTCCCGCCGGTCCCAATG
>NW_010112350.1:101769-123472 GCF_000699245.1 Pterocles gutturalis | reverse complement strand
TCCCGTCCTTACAGAGGTACGGATAGTCTTGGACAGGGCAGGGCCGTGGAATGAGACAGTTTCACTCCGTCCCCCATCGATCTGTTCTGTATCAGGACCAGGGTGCATTGCTGGGGAAACGAGTTCTTTGCATGCCAGCTGTGCCTTTGCCCCAGAAAGTGGCAATAGTGTTTTATTTGACCCTAGAGATTTTTGTATGATATTAGAAGTTTGCTACAACAGCCCTGCTGAGACACGGGTCTTGCTCCCAGGACACATAAAATCCATAAGAAAGGTCGCTGTAGTCTAACTAGGGGAGTCACATCCTTGATGACAAAGTTGAGACAATGCTGATTTTCTAACCGACTCTTACAAGAGGGCTGTTGAATGTAAATATACTCCCACTGACTGAGAAAGCTCCTAAGCAGCAGATCACTGGAGGTAGGGAGCTTTAGAATGAGGGCCCAAGTATGGGAAAGGAGAGACAAAATGTGGACTTGTGATGAAAGGAAGCAAATAATAATGGAATGGGAAGGTGTGGATGTGCTGTATGAGAAAGAGTGGAGATGGAGAGGAAGAGGAGTGAACAGAGCTGATAAAAAGTGCAGGTGGCTCAAAGTAGCAAGAGTGGGAATTTGGCACCAATGCTGAGTAGTACTGATGTGTTTAGGAAAGGAGTGGCATGAAAACCACAAGAGAATGGCAAAGGAAGGGAGTTGAAAATGCGTATATTTTGGGTTGAGTGTTAGAAAGCCTACTGATCCTGATCCATTACTATACTGTAGGTTAGTTGATTTGAAATGTTAGATGGAATATTTTTCAAGTACAATAATTATATTTAAGCTATGTTTCCAAACTATTGTGTTTAAAGAGAGTAACATAAGAAAGTTAAAGAATTAGAACTGTGTTGAGATGTCAATACAAGTACAGTGAAAGTTTCTCTGGGATGTGATTTCTCACATGAATGATAATGAAATAGAGATCATCAGCTAGCTTTGTAGATTTGCAGAGCCCATTCTGCAACTTCATTCCTGGTCTTGTCATAGACCTCTCTTATATCAGTAGTGTGTATATATTTTGGTTTTATGTTGTTTTGTTCTCTTATTCATTAAGTCTGGTCTTTTTTTTGTCAGAGCACAGTCAGTTTAGCATAGCAAGGACGAACAGAAGCATCAAGCTCCTCCAGGTACCCAAGCAAAAGAAAATAGAAATGAATTTCAATGAACTCCACTGCTGCATGTTCTTTAAAAAAAGTTCCCTAGTGTAATAAATGATAGTATAAGCGTTCCTAAGAGTTGATTACAGAGCGGCTCAGGAAAGGCCACTGAGTATGAGGTAAGTGGCTATATTTTACATTAGGCCAAGACATAAAATTAAGGCGGATAAACAGTGCTTTTAAAGGCATCCTGAAGTTGTGCTTAAAGTCATAGCTAATAAAAGAAGCAGGGAAGAGGATTTTCTACTTACTGAGTAACTTTTTTGCCCAAATAACTGGTTAATCCTTAATATCGTTATTTCCAAAGTCGAGTTAATTCAAGCACGCAAAATACTTCTTGATTACATATTTCATACAAGTAAAAAAAAGATCCTGTAAAACATCAGTTCCAGGAATGCTGCTATATCATATTGATTACTCTCTACATCTGCTAGCGAAAGACAGATTTTGTGGGGTAGAGTTTTGCTAGATTTATTTGTCTCGTTTAGATTTAAAAGAGGATTAGCTTCCCTTTGAAAGCTGATTCTTTTGATTACTAGCATGCACAGTTTCATTTCCAACCTAATATTCTATGCAGAATGCATTGCACATGACTCCTAAGTAGTTCTGTTATTTATTTGTCCTGCTGCAGTGGGAGCTGGTTCGGAATGAAAATCCTGTATTATGTGTTGGACAGGTATTAAAGGCAAAGTGTGAAATCACAGAAACAACAAGGTTTACCTCATGATTGCTTTTTACTGCAATTAGCTAAGTCTCAGTGCCACTAATTGGATTATATATGAAGATGCAAGTAACCCTGGCTTTTCAAGGTTTGAATGAGGAATAACCATTTGGCAGTAGTTTTTCACACTAATAGGAGTTTTCTGTGAGGCTTAAGGTCTTAACTGTCATTCAGATGGACTGTGATTGTGGTTTTTGGGCCAGCCTGACAAAGTTGCCTGGGAGTTGGTGCTTATCTGCCTATATAAATGCCAGCAGCTGTTCTGGGGACTGGGGAGGTTCACTGAGTTTGAGTTTTCCTTGAGAGATGCAAAACCATCTTTCTTGTCTTTTCTTGCACTGGGTGTCTGGACATTGTTTCTTGTTTCAGAGCTGGCATGTGATATGGAGAATTTTTTTTATTTTTTTTTTCAGGGATGAGATTAGGAGAATCCTCCTGTTGACTTTAAGGTGTCTCAATCTGTCAGTGAAAGCTGATGTCGTGTCATTTGGTTTTGCAGGTTTCCAATTTCTGTGTCATACAGAAACTTTGCAAGACCATTTTGTGACTGTTACTTTCTCAGATCGTCATGGCAGTGCCAGTTTTTAGGCCTGGTTTTGTGGCCAAATTTGGTTTGACTCCAGTATACTTACAGAGAGTTTAGGTCTTTGCCTGACTGAGTCTTCTTACATTGTGTTTTTAAGTGCATTCAGACTGAGCTTTTTCGTATTTTCTGGGTAAAGTGAAGGCAATTACTCTACCCCTCATGATTAGTTTTTCACTGTGCTTGCAGTGTTACTTCTGTTATCATTCATTTCTAGGAACCTTTCTATTTGTAGTTCTTTGGAATGCTCAAACTGCGTATCTGCATTAGTTTTACCTGTCTGGCATAGTCTGTCCATCTAGGAGTACTTATCAGTGGTGAAAGAACATTGCCTAAGAGCAGTTACCGGGGATAACGAGACTTCTGCAAGAAAAGAAAGGAAAGGGATATTTTAGAATGCATTGTAGGGATCTTCAGCAGTATGTTTTGTATTTGTGATTCTGGGAACCTGGTGCAATTTCTACTGAAATAGTTACTTCAGATGCATAGTGTATGGTTTCAGGCATAAAGGATTTGTCCGAAAATAGGAAACCGAGTTGCATTTTAGGTAGGAATTGTAAGATTCCTTAGAGGCTGACCTGCCATTTCTATACGTGCTGGACTGCCATTTGAGTCAGTCTGAGTTTGGAATGCCTGAGGAATAAGCAGGTGGTTTCATCCATTTTAGACTTTTTTTTTCTCTATTTTAAGCAATTCATTGTCGTGCACTGTCACTTGGTGAAGGTAGAGGTGTATTTCAGGTCTTCGCACCTGTTGGAAGAATCTCTACCATCTGTCCAGTATTGCTGAGAATTGATTACTTCAGTTTTTTATTTCTCTGAATCGCTGATGGGGAATGCTACTGTACATGCTCACGTGCCGTCATTCTTCATTTGATGAATAATAAAAAAACTAAACATTTAAAAGTGCTAATATAGTAAAATGGAGTAATGTCTAGGTCTCGTGATGGATAAGTTTCACTTCTACAGTTTTGTGACAAAATAATGTAAACAGTATTTCTTAATACTTTTGGTACATAACTGTAGAAGGTTCCCTCCCTTTCCTCCCCCATCCCCTGGCCCTGTTGGTCTCAAATGTCCTTGAGTCATCAGGAGAAAGCTCAGTGAGGTCATCAAAATGCAAGTATTGGAAGGGGGAATATTATTTTCCAGAATAATTTGAAATGATGTGGCTGGTAGACCTGAATATTGAATTTGAGCCCTTTGAGTGTGTTTTGAGTGACCTCATGGGAATCTTTGTTACCAGTGTGATGATGAGACAAATGCACTCCAAGACCCATTAAAACAAATTATAATCATGTGAATGATGGAGTAGTCCAAATGACTATACCAAAAGCACTGGCAATGCTCTTTTATGCTGCCCAAAATTCTACTAGTAGGCAAGCAACTTTTAACCAAGGGGGGAACAGTGAGAGATTGGTGAAATATTTATGTAGATCTGTGTTTTGCAAATGAATTCATTGGTGGTTTTTTCCTTTTTTTTCCATCTGTTGCTGTGATTCTTTATCTTTCAGCTATAAGTGACACAGAAATTATTTCTTTCACATGAAATTGTCTTTTTCTTCAACCTCTGCTGAAATATAGAGGGTTTCACTTTCTTTTCTGTCCATTTCACTTTTTTTCCATGTTGTAAACACAATATACATCCAAACACACACACTAAAGGGGTTTTTGTGCATGCATATTCTAGTGTCAAGTGACAGTTTCATGAAGACTTCTGCGAATGCTATTAGACTAAAGATAAGTTCCTAAACCTACCTGTCTTAATGCATGTAAAATGGTAGCCTAATCACAGGTTTAGGTATAGATATAGATACCTTTATTTACATAAGGACAGACACAGTTTCAAGAGAGAAAAAGAGTATTTTTATTATGGGATTTTAAAGTACGGCAAGTAGCAATACACACGTTACTGATATTTCCCGTGGAAATCTTAATTCCTTTGGAGATCTGTAGACACCATGCAAAAAAGACTGATGAAACCTAATTCCAGTTACTTCATAGTTAAACTTTCAGCTGTGCACTGAATAGTAAAAGCATTTTTTTTCTGTATTTTATTCATCATCTCTTCTTTCTGAAGACCCAAAATGGAAAGATTCATTAATGTTTTCTACAATTATATGTGCTTTCAATAAAAATTTGTTTTTACTTGATGTAATTACCATTTGCATGTAGTAATTGAAATAAATTTGCTTATGCAAATCAGAATACTTCTTAGCATATAAGCTACCTCTAATAGCCATGTAATTTTATGAAGTTCTTTATTCCTTTAAACTAGATCTTGTTTTCTGATTTGCATATGCCTAACATGCAAATTACCCATGTTCCCCATATCTCACTAATGTTTTACTTAGTTTTAATTGCTGAACTCCTTTTCAAGTACTTTGAATGGGAGAGCGTCTTTCACATTTCTGGCAAATCGGATTTTATTTTATGAGTCTCTGCATAATACAGAGACTTCCATTGAATCATGATTTGAAAAGCAGATCAATAGCAAACCCCATGCTACTCCTTTTCTTTACTTCCAACAGAGTCCATGCAGTAGCAGAGCCAACAAATTGAGGCATAATCCACTCACCTTCTCACTTCAGTGGTCCTTTTAATTTAACAAAGGAAGATTAAAAAAAAAAGTTTCTGCTTCATTTCCTAGATCTTTCCAGCCACGTGGCTGTGTGCATGGCAGTGCACTGAAACTGGTGCAGTCAGCTGCTTGTTGCTTTTTTTTCTTTTTACTCACAAGTATATAATAATACTACTAATACAATCACCCAGCACAGTTGTTTGTAGATGGAATTTCTTGCTTTCCGGTGCTGTGGGAAGTCAAACTGGGAGAAGACCTTTGCTAAAGAGAAACATGGAATATTTCATCATTACCAGTCGATTGCTAGGTCTTTCTTACTCTATTCTATTTTTTTATGGTAGTGTTTGACATTTTTGGCAGCTCTGTTAATTAAGCAGAAGTTATCCCTGATTAATGTACTGTAAGGTGCTTCTGAAGTGCTATAAATAATGTGCTAATTAATTGCTGTATCCAAACGCAGTCATCCCTTTGCATACTTCACAGATGGATTGTTTTGGTGAAATGATGTCCCATTCTTCTTCCTGTTAGAGACATTGATTGCAGAAAACCGTATCTTTCAGGTTTTCTGTTTTCTTCAAAGTGGTTTGTGTATCTTGATCATTCGGACAATCAATACAGAGAAACCATTTTGAAAATACAAATGTAATATTCCTGCGGATTCTGCGCAAGACCATGCATGGCAATTGAAAGAGCTCTGGAATTTTCCCCTTTGTTCAGCTCTTAAAAGAAAGCTTTCTAGGCATGCAGAAAGAAAATACACTCCTTGGAGGATAAGGAGAAGATGAAAATCTTAGCAAAACTGTGGGGTTTTAATGTTTTTTTCCTTGCAAATAAGGCACCAAATAGACAGAAGTGTAATTTTTTTTTTTGAGTTGGTAATGTCCCATGTGTGTCAGAGAAAAGGCTGAGCATAAGAACCAAAAGCTCATTAATATTTCTGAATAAATCATATTTATTATTGGAGATTCTATTTTTAAACTGGAAAGAGACCTGCAGTGCTAGAATCAGCAAAGCTTTTCAGAAATCATCCCCTTCAGAAAAGAGATTCTCTTTACCACAACAGCAACTGTTCTACTTGCATTTAGATCTGCTTAACTATTATTTCTTCTACTAACATTGGCAGAAAGCCAATCATCTCTTCCCACACCTGTGAATAGAGTATTTTAAATTGTGTGTGTGTAGATGCATGCATGCATGCAGGAAGAAACCTGTGGGAAAGGGGTAGCACTTGGTGATATAGACAAGTATATTTACAAAATCCAAGATCTGACAGGGTAGTTGGACGTGTTCATGCAGATACCCAGTCAGAGTAACCTGCTACAGTGACTTTTATACAGGGGTGGACACTTTATGGGTCGTGGTTCTGTATTGCCCATGAGGGCCTGACTATGTGCTTCGCAGTCCACTGGGTCAGACTGTGTTCCACGCACTGCAGCAGTGGGAACAAGGTGGTTCAGAAATTTTGGACTGTTACTCTGTGTGATAAACCCTATTTGTACAGATGGGATTGCACTTAAGAATGAGTCTATAGGTTTATTTTAGGGGAGGAGGTAGGGGTGACTGTTTTAGATAGGAAATTTCTAGTTTGGGTTGCTTTGACTATCACCTCGCAATTTATCTTGCTTCCCACTTCTTAGCTAGGACTGAGTCATGAGCAGTTTGTAGTAATATAATAGTAATACATTAAGATCAAGCTTGCATTATGACGCCACTCAGTAAATCTTGTTTAGTTTGTTTTAGGAATGATTTAGAATTATTTGTATCAGTTTACTGTATAAGCATTAGGATTACCCCATCATTTTTGAGAAGTTTTTGAAAATTCTGAATCTCCTAACCTGAGTTTCCTCCACAATTTTTCTAGAAACCCAGATGGTAAATCTAAGTGCCATCTCAGTTAAGAGCCTTGCTCATTCACCAAGAAATATCATCATCCCTGGTCCACACTGTGGGCTTCTTTGTTTCTAGATGGTCTTAATGATGACAGCAGGATTCTTTGCTGATACGAAGAAACGGCTGAGAGCCTCAGCCCATTGCCTTTAAGCATGGTGTTTAAGAAGTGTGGTTTGTTTTAGCCTGTTAATGAAGTTGTCTTGATTCTAACATAAAAACAGTATTGAACTCTTTCACTCTCAAGAAGAAATTAAATACTGACCTCTCTTTATGACTCAATAGCAACAATCTTGATTGTCTCTCAATTTAGAGACTATCTTCACAGTTCAAGTTTTATCGTAATCATCTTTTCCAGTAAGAGAGGAGAAATGTATGTCCTGAGTAATTGAGAGAGCAGAGGAAAATGAACTGCTGGCATGTCCTTTTTTATAAGTGGTGATGTTTCTTTTCTTTATAATCTTTGTATTGTGTTTGTATTAGTGTACAAGTGCATTTTTTTTAAATGGAGGAGTTAAATCTTCCTGCATTCGCAAATGCAAAAACCAGGGAGAAAAGGTAACATAAAAAACTAGGGAATTCTCAGTTAAATGCTCTGTAGGAAAATTTAGGTGTTGTGGCATTAGAAATAGCCCCAATTATTATTGATAGTTCAGACTGATCTATTCTTATCTTTAATTATATTAACATGCTTTTTGTTGGGCAGTATAAACTAATTCTCATAGAAGTCATCAGGAGCTGGAAAAGGTCCCAGTCCTGCAAAGGCTTGCATGTCATGCTTATCTTCAAGTATGTAAGAAGCTCAGGTATTTGCAGAGAAATCTGTACATGTGTAGAGAAGGATGCACATACATAGGTCTGTACAGAATGGGAAATTAGGACACTTGGCTCTTCTGGACAGAGTCTGTGTGCTGGTCTCAACTTCTTCCTGTATGTTTGAGAAAGTATGCTAGTACTGCTCCAAAAATTATTTTCCCTCTATTTGAATAGGCTCTACAACAGATGTAGTAAATGCAGAATTCTATAGAGAAAAGATAAAATATTCCATCAGGTATTTCCTAAATTGATACTACCAATGTAGAGCTCTTTGTACAATTTAGAATCTGCCCTACATTTGAAAGTCCTTTCGTACAATATTTATTGTAGATGCTTATAGTGGACTAATGTACTTCTGTTCATAAAGTCCAAATAGATAATCCCGAGAGCACTATGAACAGAATATTTAAAAAAAATAATGTGTATATTATAGCAGATTTATTTACATGTTTTTGTAAGCCTCAGGAGTATCTTCCCATGCTTTTCACGTGCACCGTTTAGATCAGTAATTTGTGAAAACATCAAGCACAGCATGCATTCAACTGCAAACACAGCTGCTAAGAAGAAGGGCAGTATATTTGCAAACAGGCATTGTGCTCACCAAAATACACTTCCTGTCTTCATAGGGGCCCTGCTCTTTCTGATAGGATTTAAAAAACAGTTTAATAGGAGTTCAACTGGCAAGATTTTTTTCTCCAGTCGTGTTGCAATTGACTGTTTTTCCAATTAGCGCTTTCCTTGTGACCATAGGACAAAGTGCGGTTGCTTTTGTCAGCCTATATATAAGAAAGCAGAGAAAAATCTTAAATCTTAAGGAGAGTGCTTCTCTTCTCCTTCCCAAAAGAGATATAGTCAGGCATATCCTAGAAGTGAGCCATAGAAATTGAAGTCTAAAATCACTTCAGTCATTTCTCAAGCTCTAGTTCGCACAAGTCATGTCATGTGCTACCAAAAGTTTGAGAGAGCTGAAATGTGAAAAACTCACTGAGAAGATGTTTTCTGGCTGAGGATAAAGCCATGAGAGCAATTACTAAACTAAGGATATAAAATGTCACATTTAGTGGGTAGGGAGATAATAGATTAACTCTGAAGAGTAACTTAATGATTTGTAAGACTGTATCAAGGAGAAAAGGGCATGGAAGGACTTGTGGTACGTTATATATAATTTCTGTACTGAAATGTACAAAAATTAATTATGTGGATGGAGCTGCTAACTGTGAAATAGCATAGGTAAGGCTGAATGTCTGAGTAGAGAAAAACACTTCAGAGTGCCAGTCTGGTGATCCCTGAAGAGAAGATGTTGGCCCACAGTGTGAGTACGATTAAGAAATGAACAATATTACACTACGACGGGAGGCAGGCTATACATAACAACAACTTGTCTTGTGGCAAGTTGCACCTTAGCAAGAGGTATTGTTTCACTTCACCTATATTGGACAGGGGGTAATAAGGAATGTGATATTTGGAAGATGTTCACTTCGAGTTGACAGTTGATCTCTGTCTGAAGAAATACATGCTATAAGAAATACAAGCAGCTGATTTTCTTATAGTGTTTTTTTTTTGGGGGGGGTTGTGTGTGTTTTGGTGTTGTGTGTTTTGTTTTTGATTTTTAATTAGGCTAGTATTTGATGATCTTAGCTTAGCTATGCTATGTTGGTGTGTACCTTATGCATTTCCTTGCAAGATCAGGGTTAAACTGCTCATGTTGAAGGGATCCAGATCCTTCCCCTTATTGGCATAATTGTATGAAATAATTAGTTTGTCTTTTGCCATCTTGGGAAGACAGAAATGCAAGTCTATTAAGCTTTTTAATTAACTGGTTAAAAAAGTAGTTATTTTAAATTAACCAATGTAGTACACTCCAAACTATAGCATATATTTTTCTAAAAGCTAGGATGGAACACATGTTTCTTTGCCAAGCATCCTAATTTGTGATCTACAATGCGGTAGTTATACTGTCAAATATCTATACATTTTTTAAAATGGTCATCCAGAAAGAAGTGTTACATACCTTTCTGAAATTCAGAATTCAAGGTCAAATTACTTTTAAAATATAGTGTGGAAATAAAGTTTTATTGAAACAGCTTTCGTAAAGGTGACACCTTTTACAGTGGCCTTTTTAAATTGAAAGAATGTAAATTACACATTTCTGAGGGCATAAAAGTTACAGCTGAACTGCGTTTCCTGGAATAAGGACACTTAGTTTCTCTCGCAGATGGGAATTTATATTATGCAGTGCACCATCAGAGAGTTGGTAGAACTTAATTTCAAGTCATATTTAACACTCACTTTTTCACAGTTTTTCTACCTAATGGACAGGTTAGTAGAGCCTATAGGAACTAAAATTACAGTTGATAAGACACACTTAGAATCATTTTGTTGTGGTGGAAGAAATTTACTTTCAATAGTCAGGAAAGAAAAAAGACCTACAACTGGAATAAAATGTGTTCTTTTACCCAACTGGTTAAAACAGTGATGTTCTGTATCTTACTTTTACTTTCAGCTAAACCACTCCCCAAATATTTCCTGGGTATCTCCGGAAGCAATGAAGAATCAAATAATCATCATCTGCCTTATTTTAAATTTTGAGTAGCGAACTTGAATCGAGTTGTTCTTTTGAAGGAAGTGGGATTATGTGCAGAAAATTCCCCATGTGTTTATGTACTTTGTAATGGAGCGATCTTAATTTGCAAGAACATTGAAGTCTTCTCACTGTTAAAGGCAAAGGTCATATCTGTTATGTATGTCTGTCACATACGTATGAGAAAATCTACCATAGCTGCAATGTGGGGTAGTATTTTCAAATTTACACAGGAAATCTGTAGTCTGATATTCAGTTTTCTGTGCGTGGTGCTCATGCTGAGGCAGCACATAAGGAGGAAAAAGTATAATCAGTTTTGTGAGGAGAAACATTCTCCTAACTTGGGAGTATTGCAGTCAGTGAGATTTG
The DNA here is from genome assembly GCF_000699245.1 of Pterocles gutturalis. NCBI lineage: Eukaryota > Metazoa > Chordata > Aves > Pterocliformes > Pteroclidae > Pterocles > Pterocles gutturalis. Next base: position 112,740 of record NW_010112350.1, on the reverse strand, counting down.
TCTTCCTGTACCTGTAGCATACAGCCTTCTGTCTGCAGTATGCTGGGCAGCTGCCAGATGCCCACCCAGCTCCTGTCTCACTCCCCCTGCTCAACAGGATGGGGGAGAAAACAAGATGTGAAAGCTCGTGAGGCAAGATGAAGGCAGGGAGATTGCTTACCTGTTATGTCATGGGCAAAACAGACATGACTTGGGGAAAATTGATTTGATGTTCTGCCAATTAAAAGAAGAGTAGGATGGTGAGAAACAAAAACAAAAATTAAAATACCTTCCAACTCCTTGTCTTCTTTCTTGTCTCAACTTCCCTCCTTCATTCCCAGCTCCTCTATCTGCACCCTGAATGGTGCCAGGGGATGGGGAGAAGGCATAGCTGTTGGTCCATGACAGCTCTTCTCATCTGCTCCTTCCTCCTCGCACTGTTCTGCTTCTCCAGCATGGGCTCTCCACGGGCCACAGTGCTTCAGGAGAACCCTGCTCCAGCGTGGGCTCTCCATGGGCCCTAGTCCTTCAGGAGAACCCTGCTCCAGCGTGGGCTCTCCATGGGCCCTAGTCCTTCAGGAGAACCCTGCTCCAGCGTGGGCTCTCCATGGGCCCTAGTCCTTCAGGAGAACCCTGCTCCAGCGTGGGCTCTCCGTGGGCCGCAGCATGGATATCCACTTGGGTGCCTGGAGCACCTCCTCCCTCTCCTTCTTCACTGCCCTTGATGTTTGTAGGGCTGTTTCTCACACATTTTTTTTTAAACTTATACTTCTCTACCAACTACTGCACTTTCTTCTTTTTTCAACCCTTTCTTCAGTTTGCTTTCCCCGAGGCACTGCCATCTTGTCTGCGGAGCTCAGCAGCACCCTTCAGTGGGTGGGTTGGAGCTGGCTGGAACTGGCTGTGTCCGGTGCGGGGCAGCCTTGGCCTCTCCTCCTCGCAGAGGGTGCCCTGCAGCCATCCGCCTGCACCTTGTACAGAATCCAACCCCTTGTGCTGTCTGCTGGAAGTCTATTGTCTCCTGTAGGCTTTGTTACGAAGTTTTTAATGAAATGTTCCTGAAATTAATCATTCCTGTACAGTGGGGAACAAAATAAAATCTTTCAGAGAATGATTTGACAACAGCAAAAGTAAGTTGACAGTGCGCGTAAAGAAAAAATAAAAATCTTCTTTATTTTTTCTTGCATAATTACATATTGACAAAGTCAGGGAGAAAAGCATGTTTTGAGGTGTTTTGGACATTGGGAAGGCAACCAGGGGATGTTTCAGAGAGAGGTAGAAAGTTTTGCCTCGTTTTTGGAAGGGAAAGAACAGTATTAAGTTATATCACTTGGATGGTGCTGGCTTGTCAGAGTGACAAACGCTTCAGTACTTAAAAAAGCACCACCAATGAGCTGACCAAAGCTGTGCCAATTACTCAGGTCTACTTGAGGTAACTGTTGAGATTTCCTTATTCAATAAACGAAATAAAGTTGTGAAGCTCCACTCTGATCTTAGGGTGATGCAAAAAAAATGGGGAAGATTTCCTCCAAATCTTCTTGCATGGTTGGTGCTTTGCCCAGGAAAGACTGAGATGAGATATTACATTGATACCTATTTACAGAAAAAAATCAGGCCCACCACTGCAACAACTGCTCTATGATTAGCAAATTAATAGCTGTAGATAAATGTTGCCAATACGACACAGTCACGTTTTGAAGGTGAATTCCTAAATGCCAGAGATCATGGTGCTTCTGGGCGCCTGTCCGGCCTCAGCAGGGCTGTTGCGATATTGGCTATTTCTCCAGAAGACAAGGGTACTGAGGGGATTTTGTGGAGGGGGGGGGGAAAGAAAAAACAACACCAACTTCTGTATTTTGCAAACATTAACTACCTGGAATTATGAACACTGCAATATTGTTACTTCCTGAACTTAACCTAATTTCTCAGCAATAAATGAAATATTAATAATTAGCTCTAGAAATTGACTTTTTCCTTTCCACTGATAGAACTCACTGAAACACAGTAAGATTTAAAAAGTTTTACCTTAAAATAACTGTGGCTATCAAAATAAAAACATTATTTCTGGTATCCCAAATGCCATACAAAATTAAGAGTTCTAGTCTGTCATTTCTTCTTCGAGTAGTCCTTAATATGGATTTATTACGGGAGGTAGTGAGATTTCTTTGCTTTGGATGGTTCAACCTAGAATGGACAGAAGTCTCTGTAGTCAGAGTACAGCAAGGTACAAGTCAGGGTGCTGCTTGATTTTGCAGTCTTAGGTGGGGAGGGGCTGAAGGATAACGGAAAACAAGACGATGCTTTTGGCCAGATGCATGGAGTGCAATGGAAAAGCATGTGCAAAATGTGTTGGCATTCCAAAATGTGTGTGAAGTTGTTAACGTTCTCCTGTCACCATCAGAGAGCTCTAGCATGTTTATTTCTAGATAGAAGACAAAATGCTTCTGTTTTAATTCTGAAATTAATGTTTCTTCCATTTTATGTCTGAAGGGAAAAAATGGGAACTGAGCCCCGACCACATTAATTTGTTTGTGACATTGTGCAGTAGATTAATGGCTCTGTTTCTTATACTGGGATATTTTAAAAAACCAAACAGTATTAGTATGCAAAAGTAATCTTATATAACAAACCAGTCTATTGGTGATCGTTATTCTCTCTGATGTAAAGCAGAGTATAAACAACATAAATTTTATGTGCATATTTTTCGTACATATTCTATTTTAATCTTTATGCTGATCAGAACATATCTGCATTACATGTTTCAAATTAATATATACATTAAATGCACTTTAATCATGCATTACTAGATCTATTTGCATATAAGTTATTTATAACATCAGTAGGGGAGGTGATAATTTTGAGAGAAAAAAGATATCTGGACAAGTATGGTTATTTACTTATTGTTATCAGGACATGTAATTAACATAAAGTATTGGCATTTGTTTCCCTTATTAATAGAAAAATAGTTCAGTATAAAAGTTTTCAAGGCAATTAAGATACTTTTTAAAAGTTTATAGATAAATCACTAAAAGTACTTTGAGATATGTCTATGATGTGGGGCTGCTTTCATGGTTAAGACTTTATCCAACACGTTGGAGGCTGTGTTAGAATTTTTTTTCCTATTCTAATGAAGATATAAAATTAATGACTGAAACTTTGGATTATTGACATTAGTTATGGCTTTCTAGTTGTGGCTTTTTACTCTTTGTTTTTTGAACTAGAAGCCCTTGACTACTATCTTGAGCGAAAACGTAGGTGAAACTCAACAGAGCAATTTTTCTAGGGTTTTTCATCTGTTAAGGCAAGCATTCAGCCAGAAGTTCTAGTACTTGTGACATTACTGCCAAGTAGCATTGGCTGGTAAGTATAGGGTCTACTTAAACAACTGAGGCTGTGTGATGTCTTTGGCTACAGGATCTTCTGTATCAGCAACAATCTCAAAAAAGTGAACGTTTCCCGAGTACAGTATCTCTTTGCCTGTGTTCAGCTGTAGTTTGTCATTTACATCACTTGGATACAACCACTGAATATATGTAATATCCATTATACTATGTAGGGTCACCCAATTTGACATTTTTGTGTGTGGTTTTAATAGAGAACAGGAGATGCTTCTCCGTAGCTGCTTGTCCTCAGCTTCCTCTCATTCAGTTGATCTATTTGTTTATTTTTGTTAATGAACTCTTTTAAAAGGTATTGTTAGCATAACAAGTAAATGCTATGACTTGTTGGTAGAGCATTCTTTGAGGTTTTTTTTACCCCTTATCAGTAGCTTTAGGGAAAGTTCCCCCTCTCCCCCGCCCTGGACCAAGACGGAGTCTCACTATGAGTTTAATCATACTTTAAAATGCCTAAACACCAATTTCAGAGGCAAACTTGCCTCAGTTGCTATTACAATATAATTTGATTCAGGAAACTGGTCATCTGGTTAGAAAAAAACGTTATGACTTGGAAAGGACAGAATGTACTTAAGATGATGAAAAACTCATAAATTAGCTGTTTCATGATGCTAGTTTTATACAGAAGATAACAGAATGAGATCTGTGATGATCATGTATTAATAATGAAGAGTAAACAGATGTTCTGCAAAAGCAATTTCGTGTGAAATGTTGGATTTCTTTAAGGAAAGAAAACAGGATCAGATCCTTATGTAATATAAATTGTTATAGCTTCATGGAGAACAGTGACCGTAGATGCTGAAAAATGATTCTGTGTCTGTGGAGGTAGTTTTAGCATAAAGCGGAATAGCAATAGCATTAGATAATCAGAATATAACATCATTTAAAACAACCAGACTTACTTTTACATAATGAAATAATGAAGTATTTAGGTATGTACCTTTTTATTATTTGCTGTGCAGTTGTCTTTACCTTTTAATTCATTTTTTTTTCTGGCATTGGTGGGAAGAAGAGCTAGGGAAGTTAATTCTGTAGTCAAGAGTATTTTTTACTTTGGAGTAATTGTTCAGCATTTGGTACTGGCTTGTTTTCACTTACTTATTTGCTTTTAGATATTTGCCTGACTGGTATATCTAAAGCTTACACAGTGTCAACCTTATGTATTGTGCTGAGCCATCCTTTCCTTTTTGGTAGTGAGAGACACTTGGAAGTCTTTGGGTTGGCCCTAGTTAATGAAAGGTTGAATTTATTAATGTTACATTTAGACTGAAAATGACACTCTGAAGTGCTCTTCTTACTTGTATCTGGAAATGTTTTTTAACCTATGTAACTTGGCATTATTGCCACTGTATTGTCCTCTAGCTGTATGGGCCACCATTTATTAGTTGCTGGAAACAGATGGGATTCCTGTAATAACTGAATAAAGAAAGCCCTACAGCTACTTTCAGGCCATCTTGATATAATAATTTTGGCCAAAAATACAAGATAAATTAGAGCTGACTAAATTTAATTATGACTGTAGAAAACCCAATCTGGAAGGGCAGAATAACTATGGAGGAGAACATAGTACCACTGCTGCTGTGGCTGGCTTTATGGGGATATTTTATGTAGGGTGCATAAAGCTGCAAGCATACTTACATTAATGGAGCTGGGCATGACCTAAAATATCCTTTGATTTATTGTGTTAGATGGGAAAGAGCAAATTTTGGTCCAAGTGCCCCAATTAGTCAAAGCACTGCTTAATTTTTTGCCTAGTAGAATCTACAGACCCAGAAAGTGATACTTTTGCCATGTCCCCACTCTTCAGCGGTATTGGATATGCATGAAATATATGGCATTTACCTGCTTAGAGGGTTAAGAAGATTGCTTCCTTTGTATAAAGAATGAAAAATACACTTTTTTCTTGATAGAGTGTGATAAGTTTTGTGTTTGGGAAAAGAAATGGTATCATTTCTACACAAACAATTTTAACACAGCTTATGAACTTATAGCCTTTAAACACAGCCACTTAATCACGTTAGTATTACAGAGGATTTTGAATGCAGCCTTTGTAAACTCGGAGGCTGGGGAGCACATAATGTGTGTATTGGAGTGCAGTGTGTATTCCTGTCTGCTCTTTTCACACAGCCTTGAATTTAGGAGTGGGATGGCATTACGGTGTTATGCTCTGGTTAATTGTAAACATCCCAGGAGCAGAGGCAAAACAGCAGGTTGCTGTGGCTTTATTGTGAAGTGCAGTATAATTAAAAACATTATTTAAATAAAGATACTCCGGATTCAGTGTGGTGTCACTGAAGTCCAGACAGCCGGAGAGGCTACCTTCAGTGCAAGCACAGACTTGGAAGTTGAGGAGAGTTAAAATAAGAGTGTGTGTGTGTGTGAGAGAGAGAGAAATGAAGAGATGGAACAATGGAAGAAAAATTCTCCTGAGATATCTGTGGTAACAGTTTTTAAAGTAGCCTTTATCTGGATGGGCTGGAGACCTTCTGTATGGTTTTGGGAAGAATTCTCAGGCTAAACCAGATGAAGGGTATGGATTGCCTCTGCTAGTCTGTCTTTTGTGACTTTCTGGTTGTACATCAAATCAGGTAATGCATTTTGTTTTCTGCTAACATATACAAATCTCTCTCTTGCATCCACATGTAGCAGGTTCGTTTTTAGCTTGCTTCTCTGTCACCTGCCCTGTATCTTAACTAGTATACGTTAGACCTTCCACCTCTACCTAACTGTAGGTTAAATCAAACCTTGCAACTCTGTATCCTGTTTTAAAGTTGGGGGGTTTTTTACTCAAGTTTTTGGTACATAAAATTTAACCAATATCTCAGTTCCTATCTGTACAAAAACCCCAGCTGTTATGAAATGTGTGGTAAATATGTCCTTCAGCTAGGTGTATTCCTGTTACACTGAGATATTCATGGTTGCTTCTTGTGATCAGGTCACAGTTGTGTAGATCCCCAATGGCTGCAGGATTGGAGAGGAAATTTAAATGCCAGTTCCAATAAGTGGTTGTTCATTATCCATTAGTTTGTGTGTTGTATTTTCTTTTGAAGGACAAAAGCAATTTTGTATAAACAGCACATTAAAATATTGATGAAAATATGACTTAGATTCTGGTAGACAAAACAATTTAAAACCTAGAAGTCAGCAATAGGGCAGTGGTGATCTATGTGAGCTGTAGAGTCCTGTCGAAGGAATCTGACTAGGCAAAGACTTTGCATATGTTAACTTGCAAGTAGTGCAAAAATATTACTGAAGCTGTGTCTTTGTAACTCTTCTCTGCTAATATTACACGAGAACAGTAGTGATCTTATGAGATATATGACATATTGTGGTAGAGAAGGTTTGTGCAGACTGATCTCTGTGATCAATCAGCCAAGGTGATGGTTTCTTTTCTTTCTGTTGTTGTTGTTCTCTTCCAAAATAAATATACATTAGCTCAAATGAAAGAGATTATCATTCATAATCATTCCTGAAGTGCACAGAGGGAATATATTTGAAGTGATTCTCCATATTGTCAGGGCAAGGCAGTTGTGGCCAGTTGTGCTGTTTGTGACTCGTGTGCCCTGGTGTATAAACCATGTGCTGCTGCTAGTGAAGTGCCACCTCACTCTCGGATCTGTAGTCATGTCCCCCCTTCCTGATGGCTGCTTGCACTCTGGCTCACCATCCATAGAAGACCCGTTGTAAGCATTCTCTCCCATTATATACACTTAACACAGTGTTAAAGCCTTTGGCTCCTTAACAGAGAATGCTTATGTCTACACTCTCTTAGCAGAGTCAGTGCTAAATAAACCACGCTGTTTTTAACTTCAAAATGTTATGAATGGCCCTGTATATCACTAGTAGCTGCATTGTGCATCCAAACGTGTGTTGAGTTCTTTGAGGGCACTGTAATTGGATTAGAAAAATTCAAGCTTGATTAATTTGTCATTGTGATCAAGTTACCAAACAATTCACGATGCTCTTGGTAACTTAACTCTGAGGGGATGATAAATGGCTTTTTATGAAGGACTACAGAATAGCTGACCCTGTTTTGGACAGGAGGTTGGACCAGGTGACCTGCTGAGTTCCCTTGTGAACCTGAGTAATTCTATGACCCTATAAAAAACTGTTAGCATACATTTCCAAATGCCATGGGCAGATCTTCAGCTGGCAGGATTCAGATGACTTCCTTCAGAAACAATAAGCCCAGGTCACTTCACACTTACCCTGAATTTTTATGTCACTAATGACTTTTTTTTTAACTAGCAAATTTTAATTGTCACGCTATGTCCTGATGAACATGCCTTTCACCTGGGCCTTAAATTGTGCTATAAATATTAGTTATGCCTCAGGATTCTTTGCAATATTATAAAGTACTGTAGATTCTAGTTGTAAAATAATGAGTGGCACAGCTAGCAAAAGAATTCAGGAGTCCTAAACCTTAATTTCCAGCTGTAGTCAGTTGGCTACGCTTTCTCGACACCAACCATCATGCTGATTTGCTGTGCATCAGGATATGTATGCTGCTCAAAGCATTCTGTGTAAATAACCATCTTTATTCAAAATTTATATCAGAAGTATACTGATTAAAAAAAATAAATACTTCGTGCCACAGGCACAGCAACTTTTCCAAATGTGGCAGTTAAATAACTTTGTCATGCACTCTGGCATTCAATATGGTACGTCATGACGTGCAATGCTGGCATACATGAAAGCTCTGCGAGACAATATGCAAAAGGGCAAAGACATAGTCCTTACATTCTGCTTGTGCTAGTTTTGTGTTTTCTGTCTCAAAATTGCCATCGCGAGCCTAGAAAGAACCTTTGAAGTTGAATACACACAGTGTGTTACAAGAACAGTCTGAGGCAGGAGCTGCAAAGGCAAAGGAAGAAGGATCATTCTCTGTTTGCCCTTTGCATTCATCAGCATCTTTGTCTTGTTCCGTCTACCAGCAAAAGTTACGGGCAAAATAGCATCGAGATGAAAGGAAGCTTTTGTGAGTCCAGCTGTCATCCCAAACCAGTATAACTTGCTGCAAATTACTGTGAGTATCAGATAACTCATCTGTTAGGATACATTGTCAGGAGCAGCTGGATGATCCGGATTACTTTTATGTCACCTTATAAGCACTCACAGTTCAGCCTCAATTTTTGCCCCGTTGAGTCTGAAAAAGTTAGAGTTTACCAACTGCGGGATTTTCTAGTCTGCTAGTGATTTGTTACCTTGGGTCTTAATATACTTTGAGCTCTTACTGTCATCTTTGATTGAGTCCACACTATGGTTGACTCCCAAACCAGATTCAAAGCTGTTTTCTCCTCATCGTTCCTACAGCAAAGTGAACACTACAAAGTGTTTGCCCTTGGCGATCTCTACGTCCCTTTGTTGTAATGATTATTTCTGGTCTTTTCGGGTGTTTGGTTTTGGTACAAACTAACTGAAATAATGTGAAGGCTGTATTGCAGGCTGCTAACATTGTATTTTTGAAGCAAGAGAAAAAAAGTGTAGGTGTTAAATGCCATGGGACTTGGTATAAGAATGCATGAGATTGTTTGAAGGCACAGAGCTCACTGGGAAAGTATTGGAAAAATGTTCCAGGTGTGTGTGGGGGGTCAAATGAGGTGTAATCTTGTCTGTAGTGCATACAGGAAATAGTATCTGGCATAGGATTGGCTGACTTGCTTGTAAAGACAGACTGTAAGTGGAAAAATAGAGGACCAGGACTCAAGATCTGAGTTTTGTGATAACATAGTCATGATTGATAATGTAAGCTTGAATGATAATAGACTGAAAAAGCCAAGGAGTTTTCCAAGCTCTGTTGAATGTGTCTTGAAAGTTGAAATGGGGTAAGTGTCTAGGATGGAAATAGATGGTCTCTTCTACCCGATGTGTGATGAGGCTCCTAAAATGTCGGGCTCTTTTCTGAAGACATAAGAGAAAAGGAATAGGAGCTTTTTCTTAACTCGGTTTGCTAGTATGGTCGAGTAGGAGAAAAAATTAAAGAAGAGGAAGAAAAAGTGACAGTATGCTTTTCTTCCTATATAAAGCATGAAGAATATTCTGTGACACCTTATTATGTGAAAAATTAAAACTGACCTTTTTTCTGATTTGTCCTTAAAAAATACACACTGCAAACAATGCGATTTGTTTCTATTATGGTAAATTAGCCCTTAATAACTTAAAACCATTACATTATTCCTCAAATAACTAACTGCTTGCTATTTAAAAGAAAATCCTGTGTCACTGGTTTGCTAACAGTAAGTATTGCCTTCTGTTTCTCTCACAGGATCTCTGAAAATATCACTGCTTCAATTAATTCCATTTCCACTAACCAATGTTTTCCTTACCTCTTGCTTCTTAAAGCTAAAAACCATGTAAGAATATGTGACATACCTGGAAAATCCCATTTTGTTAGGTTTCCTTTTCTGTTTTGTTCTAGTTTTTAACAGTTAGTAAGGACTACATGTCTAGTAATCATAGAAATTGGTCTCACTTTAATGAAATATACTCTTTATTTCAACAATAGTTGCAGACCTTTCCCTATAATAACTTTTTTATTTCTTCTAAATATTGTTTCATACTTCATATTTGCTGTTGTTGACGTCTTGGAAGGTTAAATTTTACATTTATTTCCACTATTAAAATGTTGCTTTAACTTTCTCAGGTGTTTTCTGTTCTGTGAGGGGCTGGGAAGGAAGAGGTAGAAATTTTAAAACCATAGTTTGCATTATTACATAGAAGTATGCATTTTTTAAAAAGCTGTTTATTTTTCCTTCCTAGGGAATTAATTTTGTCTGTTCCATTGAGAAACTCGTCAACTTAAAGCTCTTAAAGTTTTACAGTCAAGTAATTAACAGGAGACTTGGATACTGTCATCTGTGTTAACAGTTTTACGATGGATGTTACTTAGTGTAAAATTACCTTGAACCATTCCTGTCCGCATCACTGCTGCAGCCATTTATCCACTTGACAATCAAAGAAAGTAAGTGTGACTTGCTCCTTGGAGAGGAGAACAGTATTTGTAATAATGTGCAAATTTTCAATAACTGTTCAAGTTGTAACAGCTGAGCTTCATCTTCTATCTGATGGATGGCATATGGGAGAACGGCTGCTCCGAGGGTACCTCCCTGCCCTAACTTAGTTCCAACTCCTATTTGGAAAGTTAGAGACGATCTAAAACGTGGGTGTCGCTGCATGAAGAGGGAATGTAATGGAAACATACTGGTCAAACAGTACACACCAGTTTTTCAGTAAGTTCCTCTAAAGCAATTTGTGCTTTGTAGAAATAGTGGAGGGGGATCCTGTGAGATAAGGCTTAGGGTTCTGTTTTGCTTCGGGGCTTTTTTTTTTTTTTGTGGTGCCTTCTCTGTGAGGACACAGTTTCTGCTGGTGCAGAAGGGAGGAAGGTGTAATGTGAATACATTTCTGAGTCAGCTCGTTCATATGAACATTGTCACAACTTATTTATGGTGAGTTTCATTCCCAGATGCTATTTATTTCACTGTCTGAGAGATAAGTCCTTTGGTGAAAGCTGCAGAGGGAGGCAAGTCCTGGTCAAAAAATCAGTTGGGTATCTCTGAGCCTCGGTTCACTATGTGAAACTCAAACTCCCCCCCCC